>NW_027476208.1:202500-235000 GCF_051020955.1 Megalopta genalis | reverse complement strand
GACACAGCATTGAAACGAGCTACACAAGCCGGTCTCTCTTGATACCAATGTAAACGAGCATTAAGTTATCTTCAGACTGCCCGATATTTTCGTCCTTTGGACTTTCCCAACGATTCCTTTTTTTCTTTTTTTTTTTACACCACAGCGAAGACTTGAGGAAGCGTGATTAGCACGCTCGCATCCCTCCCTGTCCTACTACAACTGTGTGTGTGTGTGTGTGTAAAGAAAGAAAAAAGAATACATTGGCTTTCTCTCTATCGAGAAGATGGCCTACGCAACGCAGATCAAAGGCCTAATACGTGTAATATAATACGCGTCTGGCCGTGTATAAATCACGCACGAATGATCTGGTCGGGCCCAACTCTTCTCGTACGCTTATTTTTCCGTGTTGAGGCACTATCATAAAATCACACAAACCCCAACACGTGTGTGTCTTGGAAGGAAGATGGCCTACGCAACGCAGATCAAAGGCCTAATACGTGTAGTACACACGTCTGCCGTGTAAATCACGCACGAATGATCTGGTCGGGCCCAACTCTTCTCCACCACACCACATCCCAACTTTGTACATTTTTATATATTTTTGTGCGTTGGGGCACCTTCATAATCACAAACCCCAACAACACATATATCTCTCTCTCTTTGAAAGATTTGTTGTGGCCTACGCAACGCAGATCAAAGGCCTAATACGTGTAGTACACACGTCTGGCCGTGTAAATCACGCACGAATGATCTGGCGGGCTCAACAATATCTTTTTTTTTTATATGAATTCTTATCCACAAACTAATCGAATTCATTTTCTCTCCTCCTCTCCTCTCTCTTTGAGATATATTGGAACATTGTAATGATCCTTCCGCAGGTTCACCTACGGAAACCTTGTTACGACTTTTACTTCCTCTAAATAATCAAGTTTGGTCATCTTCCCGGCATCATCGGCAATGCCGAAACATTGCCGCGCACCAGTCCGAAGACCTCACTAAATCATTCAATCGGTAGTAGCGACGGGCGGTGTGTACAAAGGGCAGGGACGTAATCAACGCGAGCTTATGACTCGCGCTTACTGGGAATTCCTCGTTCATGGGGAATAATTGCAAGCCCCAATCCCTAGCACGAAGGAGGTTCAGCGGGTTACCCGGGCCTTTCGGCCAGGGAACACACGCTGATTCCTTCAGTGTAGCGCGCGTGCGGCCCAGAACATCTAAGGGCATCACAGACCTGTTATTGCTCAATCTCGTGCGGCTAGAAGCCGCCTGTCCCTCTAAGAAGATTTGTTTGTACGTTGGTAGTAAAAACCCCACCGGCAGAAGCCGAGAGCCTTCGAGATACCATAATTACGTCTATTTAGCAGGCTAGAGTCTCGTTCGTTATCGGAATTAACCAGACAAATCGCTCCACCAACTAAGAACGGCCATGCACCACCACCCACCGAATCAAGAAAGAGCTATCAATCTGTCAATCCTTCCGGTGTCCGGGCCTGGTGAGGTTTCCCGTGTTGAGTCAAATTAAGCCGCAGGCTCCACTCCTGGTGGTGCCCTTCCGTCAATTCCTTTAAGTTTCAGCTTTGCAACCATACTTCCCCCGGAACCCAAAAGCTTTGGTTTCCCGGAAGCTGCCCGCCGAGTCATCGTAGGAACTTCGGCGGATCGCTAGCTGGCATCGTTTATGGTTAGAACTAGGGCGGTATCTGATCGCCTTCGAACCTCTAACTTTCGTTCTTGATTAATGAAAACATTTTTGGCAAATGCTTTCGCTTCTGTCCGTCTTGCGACGATCCAAGAATTTCACCTCTAACGTCGCAATACGAATGCCCCCATCTGTCCCTATTAATCATTACCTCGGGGTTCCGAAAACCAACAAAATAGAACCGAGGTCCTATTCCATTATTCCATGCACACAGTATTCAGGCGAAGGTAGCCTGCTTTGAGCACTCTAATTTGTTCAAAGTAAACGTACCGGCCCACCTCGACACTCAGTGAAGAGCACCGCGATGGGATATTAGTTGGACCGCCCCGTGAAGAGCAAAGCCCACCGGTAGGACGTACCACATAATGCCAGTTAAACACCGCGAGCGATGAACCGACACTGTGACACACAGATTCAACTACGAGCTTTTTAACCGCAACAACTTTAATATACGCTATTGGAGCTGGAATTACCGCGGCTGCTGGCACCAGACTTGCCCTCCAATGGATCCTCGTTAAAGGATTTAAAGTGTACTCATTCCGATTACGGGGCCTCGGATGAGTCCCGTATCGTTATTTTTCGTCACTACCTCCCCGTGCCGGGAGTGGGTAATTTGCGCGCCTGCTGCCTTCCTTGGATGTGGTAGCCGTTTCTCAGGCTCCCTCTCCGGAATCGAACCCTGATTCCCCGTTACCCGTTACAACCATGGTAGGCGCAGAACCTACCATCGACAGTTGATAAGGCAGACATTTGAAAGATGCGTCGCCGGTGCTATAAGACCATGCGATCAGCACAAAGTTATTCAGAGTCACCAAAGCAAACGATGGACGAGTGTAAACACCCGCCACCGATTGGTTTTGATCTAATAAAAGCGTTCCTACCATCTCTGGTCGGAACTCTGTTTTGCATGTATTAGCTCTAGAATTACCACAGTTATCCAAGTAAATTTTAGTACGATCTAAGAAACCATAACTGATTTAATGAGCCATTCGCGGTTTCACCTTAATACGGCATGTACTGAGACATGCATGGCTTAATCTTTGAGACAAGCATATGACTACTGGCAGGATCAACCAGGGAACTATACAATATGTATATATAAAATGGACAAAATTTAAATCCTTTTCCATCGTCGCCTGTTTCATATATATATGTCAGGTCGACACACCACTTTTCTCTTTCAAATATGTACAAGTTTTGCCACATTCCGCGCTTGTAACATATCTTCTTTAACGCTCAATTTCTTTCATTTTTCTACCATACAGATATTTTACCGTACGCCCAAAAACGTACGTATTATATTTTTGTTCTATCGTAAAATCACATTTTTCTACGTACGCCAGCTTCGTACGTTTCTATCTTTGCCTTCATAAAATCACAAGATAATTTTATCTTCAAGAGTCTCGCTATTAACATCTTGTAAGATAAATGTACGTCCCAGCTAAAACGTACAAATACTTCAAGTTAAGTAATAATATATCATCGCTATTGACAAATTTTTAAGATCCAAGACACAGTTCTCTCTATATGTTTTAATATTTTTTATGTACTCAAATATATTCAAAGGAAAAAGTACATGGGTGATGCCATAGTCGTGGAAGCGCGTACGCTCACGCTGATCTTCTGACCGCCGGAAGCACGAAACCTCTGATCTGGGCAAAATCGGCAAGCCGAGGAAGAACGGACAGGACACATGCTGGACTGGCGAGAAAGCGTGTTCTTCCGCTCGCGCTAGGCATTTCGATTTCTGACACCTCTTGATTTAAAAAATCAGTTTTTTGATAGTTTTCTCTCTCCACTGGGCTATTCATTTTAGCCACAGTTTTCAATTGGTACGATTTGCTTCCAAATCTTACAGATGCATTTTAAAAAATTTTTCCATCGCTCGGACAGAAGAGTCGATTGCTCAGTGAGTACGAGTATACATACAAAGTGCATACGGGTAACCAACCCCGTAGGGCTTGCCACATATGGGCCATTCGGTCAAAGACACCGACCCGTGGCCACGCTGTGTGGAGAAAAGTCCGTAACGTAAACGGCACGAAACAGTCAGGACTGAAGCCCCGAAGGAGCTCTGAGACAGCTTCTCGACCGAGATCGTAGAATTGGCCCAAAACCCGCTCTGCTCCGTCCGCCTCGCACGGACCGTGTATCTCTTATAGATACCGAACGGCCGGCAAGGACGCCGGCGCCGCCGGCCGAATAGCACGCGCGCTTACGAGTGTAAACCGCCGCGGCAACAGACCGCCCGGCCGTGCTGTTGTAACATAGCGCGTGAACGAACGAAAAAAAAATTTATAGTAAACATTAAAATAAATTACACCACCGTACACTAGACAAAAAATTACACATTTTTTCCCAATATGAAAATTTTCACAAACTTTTCAAAGTCCCATCGCATCGAGTAAACTTTTTTAATAACGCTTCCGCACGATTCTAAATGCTTAATCCATATGTGAAATCGTTCACTGATCACGAATATCGTATTTAAAAAAATTACAAAAATTTATTTTTCCAAATAATCAAAAAAAACCGAAAAATCACAAGAGTAAAGTACCATTATTTTAAACAATATGTCGTTCTAAATGCTTAATCCCTATGTAAAAAAGTTATCTAAGCAAGAATATGTAATTGAAAAAAATTAGAAAAATTTATTTTAGCCGTAAATCGAAAATAATGGGGACACCGGAGCTGTTCGAAGCGCCGAGACGCGCCGCGTACGGCCGAATATTTTCTAAGTCCCAACGTACCGATCAAGAGTAAAGTACCATTTTCCTACATTAGATTTCGTTCTAAATGCTTAATCCCTATGTAAAAACGTTAGTTAAGCAAGAATATCGTATTTTTAAAAAAATCTAATGATAGGATTTCCCAGAAAATTGAAAAAACCGTAAAATGTCAAGAGTAAAGTGCCATTTTCTGACATTAGATTTCGTTCTAAATGCTTAATCCCTATGTAGAAACGTTAGTTAAGCAAGAATATCGTATTTTTAAAAAAATCTAATGATAGGATTTTTCAGAAAATTGAAAAAACCGTAAAATGTCAAGAGTAAAGTGCCCTTATTTTAAACAATGTATCGTTCTAAATGCTTAATCCCTATGTAAAAAAGTTATTTTAGCAGGAATATGTTATTGAAAAAAATTAGAAAAATTTATTTTAGCCGTAAATCGAAAATAATGGGGACACCGGAGCTGTTCGAAGCGCCGAGCGCGCCGCGTACGCCCGAATATTTTCAAAGTCCCAACGTACCGATCAAGAGTAAAGTACCATTTTCCTACATTAGATTTCGTTCTAAATGCTTAATCCCTATGTAAAAACGTTAGTTAAGCAAGAATATCGTATTTTTAAAAAAATCTAATGATAGGATTTCCCAGAAAATTGAAAAAACCGAAAAATGTCAAGAGTAAAGTGCCATTTTCTGACATCAGATTTCGTTCTAAATGCTTAATCCCTATGTAGAAACGTTAGTTAAGCAAGAATATCGTATTTTTAAAAAAATCTAATGATAGGATTTTTCAGAAAATTGAAAAAACCGTAAAATGTCAAGAGTAAAGTGCCCTTATTTTAAACAATGTATCGTTCTAAATGCTTAATCCCTATGTAAAAAAGTTATTTTAGCAGGAATATGTTATTGAAAAAAATTAGAAAAATTTATTTTAGCCGTAAATCGAAAATAATGGGGACACCGGAGCTGTTCGAAGCGCCGAGCGCGCCGCGTACGCCCGAATATTTTCAAAGTCCCAACGTACCGATCAAGAGTAAAGTACCATTTTCCTACATTAGATTTCGTTCTAAATACTTAATCCCTATGTAAAAACGTTAGTTAAGCAAGAATATCGTATTTTTAAAAAAATCTAATGATAGGATTTTCCAGAAAATTGAAAAAACCGAAAAATGTCAAGAGTAAAGTGCCATTTTCTGACATTAGATTTCGTTCTAAATGCTTAATCCCTATGTAGAAACGTTAGTTAAGCAAGAATATCGTATTTTTAAAAAAATCTAATGATAGGATTTTTCAGAAAATTGAAAAAACCGTAAAATGTCAAGAGTAAAGTGCCCTTATTTTAAACAATGTATCGTTCTAAATGCTTAATCCCTATGTAAAAAAGTTATTTTAGCAGGAATATGTTATTGAATAAAATGAGAAAAATTTATTTTAGCCGTAAATCGAAAATAATGGATCGAGCGAATCGGTCGATTGCGCCGAGACGCGCCATGATGCAACAGACGAGCGATTGGAACGCCCGAATATTTTCAAAGTCCCAACGTACCGATCAAGAGTAAAGTACCATTTTCCTACATTAGATTTCGTTCTAAATGCTTAATCCCTATGTAAAAACGTTAGTTAAGCAAGAATATCGTATTTTTAAAAAAATCTAATGATAGGATTTCCCAGAAAATTGAAAAAACCGAAAAATGTCAAGAGTAAAGTGCCATTTTCTGACATTAGATTTCGTTCTAAATGCTTAATCCCTATGTAGAAACGTTAGTTAAGCAAGAATATCGTATTTTTAAAAAAATCTAATGATAGGATTTTTCAGAAAATTGAAAAAACCGTAAAATGTCAAGAGTAAAGTGCCCTTATTTTAAACAATGTATCGTTCTAAATGCTTAATCCCTATGTAAAAAAGTTATTTTAGCAGGAATATGTTATTGAATAAAATGAGAAAAATTTATTTTAGCCGTAAATCGAAAATAATGGATCGAGCGAATCGGTCGATTGCGCCGAGACGCGCTATGATGCAACAGACGAGCGATTGGAACGCCCGAATATTTTCAAAGTCCCAACGTACCGATCAAGAGTAAAGTACCATTTTCCTACATTAGATTTCGTTCTAAATACTTAATCCCTATGTAAAAACGTTAGTTAAGCAAGAATATCGTATTTTTAAAAAAATCTAATGATAGGATTTTCCAGAAAATTGAAAAAACCGAAAAATGTCAAGAGTAAAGTGCCATTTTCTGACATTAGATTTCGTTCTAAATGCTTAATCCCTATGTAGAAACGTTAGTTAAGCAAGAATATCGTATTTTTAAAAAAATCTAATGATAGGATTTTTCAGAAAATTGAAAAAACCGTAAAATGTCAAGAGTAAAGTGCCCTTATTTTAAACAATGTATCGTTCTAAATGCTTAATCCCTATGTAAAAAAGTTATTTTAGCAGGAATATGTTATTGAAAAAAATTAGAAAAATTTATTTTAGCCGTAAATCGAAAATAATGGGGACACCGGAGCTGTTCGAAGCGCCGAGCGCGCCGCGTACGCCCGAATATTTTCAAAGTCCCAACGTACCGATCAAGAGTAAAGTACCATTTTCCTACATTAGATTTCGTTCTAAATACTTAATCCCTATGTAAAAACGTTAGTTAAGCAAGAATATCGTATTTTTAAAAAAATCTAATGATAGGATTTTCCAGAAAATTGAAAAAACCGAAAAATGTCAAGAGTAAAGTGCCATTTTCTGACATTAGATTTCGTTCTAAATGCTTAATCCCTATGTAGAAACGTTAGTTAAGCAAGAATATCGTATTCTTAAAAAAATCTAATGATAGGATTTTTCAGAAAATTGAAAAAACCGTAAAATGTCAAGAGTAAAGTGCCCTTATTTTAAACAATGTATCGTTCTAAATGCTTAATCCCTATGTAAAAAAGTTATTTAAGCAAGAATATGTTATTGAATAAAATGAGAAAAATTTATTTTAGCCGTAAATCGAAAATAATGGATCGAGCGAATCGGTCGATTGCGCCGAGACGCGCCATGATGCAACAGACGAGCGATTGGAACGCCCGAATATTTTCAAAGTCCCAACGTACCGATCAAGAGTAAAGTACCATTTTCCTACATTAGATTTCGTTCTAAATGCTTAATCCCTATGTAAAAACGTTAGTTAAGCAAGAATATCGTATTTTTAAAAAAATCTAATGATAGGATTTCCCAGAAAATTGAAAAAACCGAAAAATGTCAAGAGTAAAGTGCCATTTTCTGACATTAGATTTCGTTCTAAATGCTTAATCCCTATGTAGAAACGTTAGTTAAGCAAGAATATCGTATTTTTAAAAAAATCTAATGATAGGATTTTTCAGAAAATTGAAAAAACCGTAAAATCACAAGAGTAAAGTACCATTATTTTAAACAATATGTCGTTCTAAATGCTTAATCCCTATGTAAAAAAGTTATCTAAGCAAGAATATGTAATTGAAAAAAATTAGAAAAATTTATTTTAGCCGTAAATCGAAAATAATGGGGACACCGGAGCTGTTCGAAGCGCCGAGACGCGCCGCGTACGGCCGAATATTTTCTAAGTCCCAACGTACCGATCAAGAGTAAAGTACCATTTTCCTACATTAGATTTCGTTCTAAATGCTTAATCCCTATGTAAAAACGTTAGTTAAGCAAGAATATCGTATTTTTAAAAAAATCTAATGATAGGATTTCCCAGAAAATTGAAAAAACCGTAAAATGTCAAGAGTAAAGTGCCATTTTCTGACATTAGATTTCGTTCTAAATGCTTAATCCCTATGTAGAAACGTTAGTTAAGCAAGAATATCGTATTTTTAAAAAAATCTAATGATAGGATTTTTCAGAAAATTGAAAAAACCGTAAAATGTCAAGAGTAAAGTGCCCTTATTTTAAACAATGTATCGTTCTAAATGCTTAATCCCTATGTAAAAAAGTTATTTTAGCAGGAATATGTTATTGAAAAAAATTAGAAAAATTTATTTTAGCCGTAAATCGAAAATAATGGGGACACCGGAGCTGTTCGAAGCGCCGAGCGCGCCGCGTACGCCCGAATATTTTCAAAGTCCCAACGTACCGATCAAGAGTAAAGTACCATTTTCCTACATTAGATTTCGTTCTAAATGCTTAATCCCTATGTAAAAACGTTAGTTAAGCAAGAATATCGTATTTTTAAAAAAATCTAATGATAGGATTTCCCAGAAAATTGAAAAAACCGAAAAATGTCAAGAGTAAAGTGCCATTTTCTGACATCAGATTTCGTTCTAAATGCTTAATCCCTATGTAGAGACGTTAGTTAAGCAAGAATATCGTATTTTTAAAAAAATCTAATGATAGGATTTTTCAGAAAATTGAAAAAACCGTAAAATGTCAAGAGTAAAGTGCCCTTATTTTAAACAATGTATCGTTCTAAATGCTTAATCCCTATGTAAAAAAGTTATTTTAGCAGGAATATGTTATTGAAAAAAATTAGAAAAATTTATTTTAGCCGTAAATCGAAAATAATGGGGACACCGGAGCTGTTCGAAGCGCCGAGCGCGCCGCGTACGCCCGAATATTTTCAAAGTCCCAACGTACCGATCAAGAGTAAAGTACCATTTTCCTACATTAGATTTCGTTCTAAATACTTAATCCCTATGTAAAAACGTTAGTTAAGCAAGAATATCGTATTTTTAAAAAAATCTAATGATAGGATTTTCCAGAAAATTGAAAAAACCGAAAAATGTCAAGAGTAAAGTGCCATTTTCTGACATTAGATTTCGTTCTAAATGCTTAATCCCTATGTAGAAACGTTAGTTAAGCAAGAATATCGTATTTTTAAAAAAATCTAATGATAGGATTTTTCAGAAAATTGAAAAAACCGTAAAATGTCAAGAGTAAAGTGCCCTTATTTTAAACAATGTATCGTTCTAAATGCTTAATCCCTATGTAAAAAAGTTATTTTAGCAGGAATATGTTATTGAATAAAATGAGAAAAATTTATTTTAGCCGTAAATCGAAAATAATGGATCGAGCGAATCGGTCGATTGCGCCGAGACGCGCCATGATGCAACAGACGAGCGATTGGAACGCCCGAATATTTTCAAAGTCCCAACGTACCGATCAAGAGTAAAGTACCATTTTCCTACATTAGATTTCGTTCTAAATGCTTAATCCCTATGTAAAAACGTTAGTTAAGCAAGAATATCGTATTTTTAAAAAAATCTAATGATAGGATTTCCCAGAAAATTGAAAAAACCGAAAAATGTCAAGAGTAAAGTGCCATTTTCTGACATTAGATTTCGTTCTAAATGCTTAATCCCTATGTAGAAACGTTAGTTAAGCAAGAATATCGTATTTTTAAAAAAATCTAATGATAGGATTTTTCAGAAAATTGAAAAAACCGTAAAATGTCAAGAGTAAAGTGCCCTTATTTTAAACAATGTATCGTTCTAAATGCTTAATCCCTATGTAAAAAAGTTATTTTAGCAGGAATATGTTATTGAATAAAATGAGAAAAATTTATTTTAGCCGTAAATCGAAAATAATGGATCGAGCGAATCGGTCGATTGCGCCGAGACGCGCCATGATGCAACAGACGAGCGATTGGAACGCCCGAATATTTTCAAAGTCCCAACGTACCGATCAAGAGTAAAGTACCATTTTCCTACATTAGATTTCGTTCTAAATGCTTAATCCCTATGTAAAAACGTTAGTTAAGCAAGAATATCGTATTTTTAAAAAAATCTAATGATAGGATTTCCCAGAAAATTGAAAAAACCGTAAAATGTCAAGAGTAAAGTGCCATTTTCTGACATTAGATTTCGTTCTAAATGCTTAATCCCTATGTAGAAACGTTAGTTAAGCAAGAATATCGTATTTTTAAAAAAATCTAATGATAGGATTTTTCAGAAAATTGAAAAAACCGTAAAATGTCAAGAGTAAAGTGCCCTTATTTTAAACAATGTATCGTTCTAAATGCTTAATCCCTATGTAAAAAAGTTATTTTAGCAGGAATATGTTATTGAAAAAAATTAGAAAAATTTATTTTAGCCGTAAATCGAAAATAATGGGGACACCGGAGCTGTTCGAAGCGCCGAGCGCGCCGCGTACGCCCGAATATTTTCAAAGTCCCAACGTACCGATCAAGAGTAAAGTACCATTTTCCTACATTAGATTTCGTTCTAAATGCTTAATCCCTATGTAAAAACGTTAGTTAAGCAAGAATATCGTATTTTTAAAAAAATCTAATGATAGGATTTCCCAGAAAATTGAAAAAACCGAAAAATGTCAAGAGTAAAGTGCCATTTTCTGACATCAGATTTCGTTCTAAATGCTTAATCCCTATGTAGAAACGTTAGTTAAGCAAGAATATCGTATTTTTAAAAAAATCTAATGATAGGATTTTTCAGAAAATTGAAAAAACCGTAAAATGTCAAGAGTAAAGTGCCCTTATTTTAAACAATGTATCGTTCTAAATGCTTAATCCCTATGTAAAAAAGTTATTTTAGCAGGAATATGTTATTGAAAAAAATTAGAAAAATTTATTTTAGCCGTAAATCGAAAATAATGGGGACACCGGAGCTGTTCGAAGCGCCGAGCGCGCCGCGTACGCCCGAATATTTTCAAAGTCCCAACGTACCGATCAAGAGTAAAGTACCATTTTCCTACATTAGATTTCGTTCTAAATACTTAATCCCTATGTAAAAACGTTAGTTAAGCAAGAATATCGTATTTTTAAAAAAATCTAATGATAGGATTTTCCAGAAAATTGAAAAAACCGAAAAATGTCAAGAGTAAAGTGCCATTTTCTGACATTAGATTTCGTTCTAAATGCTTAATCCCTATGTAGAAACGTTAGTTAAGCAAGAATATCGTATTTTTAAAAAAATCTAATGATAGGATTTTTCAGAAAATTGAAAAAACCGTAAAATGTCAAGAGTAAAGTGCCCTTATTTTAAACAATGTATCGTTCTAAATGCTTAATCCCTATGTAAAAAAGTTATTTTAGCAGGAATATGTTATTGAATAAAATGAGAAAAATTTATTTTAGCCGTAAATCGAAAATAATGGATCGAGCGAATCGGTCGATTGCGCCGAGACGCGCCATGATGCAACAGACGAGCGATTGGAACGCCCGAATATTTTCAAAGTCCCAACGTACCGATCAAGAGTAAAGTACCATTTTCCTACATTAGATTTCGTTCTAAATGCTTAATCCCTATGTAAAAACGTTAGTTAAGCAAGAATATCGTATTTTTAAAAAAATCTAATGATAGGATTTCCCAGAAAATTGAAAAAACCGAAAAATGTCAAGAGTAAAGTGCCATTTTCTGACATTAGATTTCGTTCTAAATGCTTAATCCCTATGTAGAAACGTTAGTTAAGCAAGAATATCGTATTTTTAAAAAAATCTAATGATAGGATTTTTCAGAAAATTGAAAAAACCGTAAAATGTCAAGAGTAAAGTGCCCTTATTTTAAACAATGTATCGTTCTAAATGCTTAATCCCTATGTAAAAAAGTTATTTTAGCAGGAATATGTTATTGAATAAAATGAGAAAAATTTATTTTAGCCGTAAATCGAAAATAATGGATCGAGCGAATCGGTCGATTGCGCCGAGACGCGCCATGATGCAACAGACGAGCGATTGGAACGCCCGAATATTTTCAAAGTCCCAACGTACCGATCAAGAGTAAAGTACCATTTTCCTACATTAGATTTCGTTCTAAATGCTTAATCCCTATGTAAAAACGTTAGTTAAGCAAGAATATCGTATTTTTAAAAAAATCTAATGATAGGATTTCCCAGAAAATTGAAAAAACCGAAAAATGTCAAGAGTAAAGTGCCATTTTCTGACATTAGATTTCGTTCTAAATGCTTAATCCCTATGTAGAAACGTTAGTTAAGCAAGAATATCGTATTTTTAAAAAAATCTAATGATAGGATTTTTCAGAAAATTGAAAAAACCGTAAAATGTCAAGAGTAAAGTGCCCTTATTTTAAACAATGTATCGTTCTAAATGCTTAATCCCTATGTAAAAAAGTTATTTTAGCAGGAATATGTTATTGAAAAAAATTAGAAAAATTTATTTTAGCCGTAAATCGAAAATAATGGGGACACCGGAGCTGTTCGAAGCGCCGAGCGCGCCGTGTACGCCCGAATATTTTCAAAGTCCCAACGTACCGATCAAGAGTAAAGTACCATTTTCCTACATTAGATTTCGTTCTAAATACTTAATCCCTATGTAAAAACGTTAGTTAAGCAAGAATATCGTATTTTTAAAAAAATCTAATGATAGGATTTCCCAGAAAATTGAAAAAACCGAAAAATGTCAAGAGTAAAGTGCCATTTTCTGACATTAGATTTCGTTCTAAATGCTTAATCCCTATGTAGAAACGTTAGTTAAGCAAGAATATCGTATTCTTAAAAAAATCTAATGATAGGATTTTTCAGAAAATTGAAAAAACCGTAAAATGTCAAGAGTAAAGTGCCCTTATTTTAAACAATGTATCGTTCTAAATGCTTAATCCCTATGTAAAAAAGTTATTTAAGCAGGAATATGTTATTGAATAAAATGAGAAAAATTTATTTTAGCCGTAAATCGAAAATAATGGATCGAGCGAATCGGTCGATTGCGCCGAGACGCGCTATGATGCAACAGACGAGCGATTGGAACGCCCGAATATTTTCAAAGTCCCAACGTACCGATCAAGAGTAAAGTACCATTTTCCTACATTAGATTTCGTTCTAAATGCTTAATCCCTATGTAAAAACGTTAGTTAAGCAAGAATATCGTATTTTTAAAAAAATCTAATGATAGGATTTCCCAGAAAATTGAAAAAACCGTAAAATGTCAAGACTAAAGTGCCATTTTCTGACATTAGATTTCGTTCTAAATGCTTAATCCCTATGTAGAAACGTTAGTTAAGCAAGAATATCGTATTTTTAAAAAAATCTAATGATAGGATTTTTCAGAAACTTGAAAAAACCGAAAAATGTCAAGAGTAAAGTGCCATTTTCTGACAATAGATTTCGTTCTAAATGCTTAATCCCTATGTAGAAACGTTAGTTAAGCAAGAATATCGTATTCTTAAAAAAATCTAATGATAGGATTTTTCAGAAAATTGAAAAAACCGTAAAATGTCAAGAGTAAAGTGCCCTTATTTTAAACAATGTATCGTTCTAAATGCTTAATCCCTATGTAAAAAAGTTATTTTAGCAGGAATATGTTATTGAAAAAAATTAGAAAAATTTATTTTAGCCGTAAATCGAAAATAATGGGGACACCGGAGCTGTTCGAAGCGCCGAGCGCGCCGCGTACGCCCGAATATTTTCAAAGTCCCAACGTACCGATCAAGAGTAAAGTACCATTTTCCTACATTAGATTTCGTTCTAAATACTTAATCCCTATGTAAAAACGTTAGTTAAGCAAGAATATTGTATTTTTAAAAAAATCTAATGATAGGATTTTCCAGAAAATTGAAAAAACCGAAAAATGTCAAGAGTAAAGTGCCATTTTCTGACATTAGATTTCGTTCTAAATGCTTAATCCCTATGTAGAAACGTTAGTTAAGCAAGAATATCGTATTCTTAAAAAAATCTAATGATAGGATTTTTCAGAAAATTGAAAAAACCGTAAAATGTCAAGAGTAAAGTGCCCTTATTTTAAACAATGTATCGTTCTAAATGCTTAATCCCTATGTAAAAAAGTTATTTTAGCAGGAATATGTTATTGAAAAAAATTAGAAAAATTTATTTTAGCCGTAAATCGAAAATAATGGGGACACCGGAGCTGTTCGAAGCGCCGAGCGCGCCGCGTACGCCCGAATATTTTCAAAGTCCCAACGTACCGATCAAGAGTAAAGTACCATTTTCCTACATTAGATTTCGTTCTAAATGCTTAATCCCTATGTAAAAACGTTAGTTAAGCAAGAATATCGTATTTTTAAAAAAATCTAATGATAGGATTTCCCAGAAAATTGAAAAAACCGAAAAATGTCAAGAGTAAAGTGCCATTTTCTGACATCAGATTTCGTTCTAAATGCTTAATCCCTATGTAGAAACGTTAGTTAAGCAAGAATATCGTATTTTTAAAAAAATCTAATGATAGGATTTTTCAGAAAATTGAAAAAACCGTAAAATGTCAAGAGTAAAGTGCCCTTATTTTAAACAATGTATCGTTCTAAATGCTTAATCCCTATGTAAAAAAGTTATTTTAGCAGGAATATGTTATTGAAAAAAATTAGAAAAATTTATTTTAGCCGTAAATCGAAAATAATGGGGACACCGGAGCTGTTCGAAGCGCCGAGCGCGCCGCGTACGCCCGAATATTTTCAAAGTCCCAACGTACCGATCAAGAGTAAAGTACCATTTTCCTACATTAGATTTCGTTCTAAATACTTAATCCCTATGTAAAAACGTTAGTTAAGCAAGAATATCGTATTTTTAAAAAAATCTAATGATAGGATTTTCCAGAAAATTGAAAAAACCGAAAAATGTCAAGAGTAAAGTGCCATTTTCTGACATTAGATTTCGTTCTAAATGCTTAATCCCTATGTAGAAACGTTAGTTAAGCAAGAATATCGTATTTTTAAAAAAATCTAATGATAGGATTTTTCAGAAAATTGAAAAAACCGTAAAATGTCAAGAGTAAAGTGCCCTTATTTTAAACAATGTATCGTTCTAAATGCTTAATCCCTATGTAAAAAAGTTATTTTAGCAGGAATATGTTATTGAATAAAATGAGAAAAATTTATTTTAGCCGTAAATCGAAAATAATGGATCGAGCGAATCGGTCGATTGCGCCGAGACGCGCCATGATGCAACAGACGAGCGATTGGAACGCCCGAATATTTTCAAAGTCCCAACGTACCGATCAAGAGTAAAGTACCATTTTCCTACATTAGATTTCGTTCTAAATGCTTAATCCCTATGTAAAAACGTTAGTTAAGCAAGAATATCGTATTTTTAAAAAAATCTAATGATAGGATTTCCCAGAAAATTGAAAAAACCGAAAAATGTCAAGAGTAAAGTGCCATTTTCTGACATTAGATTTCGTTCTAAATGCTTAATCCCTATGTAGAAACGTTAGTTAAGCAAGAATATCGTATTTTTAAAAAAATCTAATGATAGGATTTTTCAGAAAATTGAAAAAACCGTAAAATGTCAAGAGTAAAGTGCCCTTATTTTAAACAATGTATCGTTCTAAATGCTTAATCCCTATGTAAAAAAGTTATTTTAGCAGGAATATGTTATTGAATAAAATGAGAAAAATTTATTTTAGCCGTAAATCGAAAATAATGGATCGAGCGAATCGGTCGATTGCGCCGAGACGCGCCATGATGCAACAGACGAGCGATTGGAACGCCCGAATATTTTCAAAGTCCCAACGTACCGATCAAGAGTAAAGTACCATTTTCCTACATTAGATTTCGTTCTAAATGCTTAATCCCTATGTAAAAACGTTAGTTAAGCAAGAATATCGTATTTTTAAAAAAATCTAATGATAGGATTTCCCAGAAAATTGAAAAAACCGTAAAATGTCAAGAGTAAAGTGCCATTTTCTGACATTAGATTTCGTTCTAAATGCTTAATCCCTATGTAGAAACGTTAGTTAAGCAAGAATATCGTATTTTTAAAAAAATCTAATGATAGGATTTTTCAGAAAATTGAAAAAACCGTAAAATGTCAAGAGTAAAGTGCCCTTATTTTAAACAATGTATCGTTCTAAATGCTTAATCCCTATGTAAAAAAGTTATTTTAGCAGGAATATGTTATTGAAAAAAATTAGAAAAATTTATTTTAGCCGTAAATCGAAAATAATGGGGACACCGGAGCTGTTCGAAGCGCCGAGCGCGCCGCGTACGCCCGAATATTTTCAAAGTCCCAACGTACCGATCAAGAGTAAAGTACCATTTTCCTACATTAGATTTCGTTCTAAATGCTTAATCCCTATGTAAAAACGTTAGTTAAGCAAGAATATCGTATTTTTAAAAAAATCTAATGATAGGATTTCCCAGAAAATTGAAAAAACCGAAAAATGTCAAGAGTAAAGTGCCATTTTCTGACATCAGATTTCGTTCTAAATGCTTAATCCCTATGTAGAAACGTTAGTTAAGCAAGAATATCGTATTTTTAAAAAAATCTAATGATAGGATTTTTCAGAAAATTGAAAAAACCGTAAAATGTCAAGAGTAAAGTGCCCTTATTTTAAACAATGTATCGTTCTAAATGCTTAATCCCTATGTAAAAAAGTTATTTTAGCAGGAATATGTTATTGAAAAAAATTAGAAAAATTTATTTTAGCCGTAAATCGAAAATAATGGGGACACCGGAGCTGTTCGAAGCGCCGAGCGCGCCGCGTACGCCCGAATATTTTCAAAGTCCCAACGTACCGATCAAGAGTAAAGTACCATTTTCCTACATTAGATTTCGTTCTAAATACTTAATCCCTATGTAAAAACGTTAGTTAAGCAAGAATATCGTATTTTTAAAAAAATCTAATGATAGGATTTTCCAGAAAATTGAAAAAACCGAAAAATGTCAAGAGTAAAGTGCCATTTTCTGACATTAGATTTCGTTCTAAATGCTTAATCCCTATGTAGAAACGTTAGTTAAGCAAGAATATCGTATTTTTAAAAAAATCTAATGATAGGATTTTTCAGAAAATTGAAAAAACCGTAAAATGTCAAGAGTAAAGTGCCCTTATTTTAAACAATGTATCGTTCTAAATGCTTAATCCCTATGTAAAAAAGTTATTTTAGCAGGAATATGTTATTGAATAAAATGAGAAAAATTTATTTTAGCCGTAAATCGAAAATAATGGATCGAGCGAATCGGTCGATTGCGCCGAGACGCGCCATGATGCAACAGACGAGCGATTGGAACGCCCGAATATTTTCAAAGTCCCAACGTACCGATCAAGAGTAAAGTACCATTTTCCTACATTAGATTTCGTTCTAAATGCTTAATCCCTATGTAAAAACGTTAGTTAAGCAAGAATATCGTATTTTTAAAAAAATCTAATGATAGGATTTCCCAGAAAATTGAAAAAACCGAAAAATGTCAAGAGTAAAGTGCCATTTTCTGACATTAGATTTCGTTCTAAATGCTTAATCCCTATGTAGAAACGTTAGTTAAGCAAGAATATCGTATTTTTAAAAAAATCTAATGATAGGATTTTTCAGAAAATTGAAAAAACCGTAAAATGTCAAGAGTAAAGTGCCCTTATTTTAAACAATGTATCGTTCTAAATGCTTAATCCCTATGTAAAAAAGTTATTTTAGCAGGAATATGTTATTGAATAAAATGAGAAAAATTTATTTTAGCCGTAAATCGAAAATAATGGATCGAGCGAATCGGTCGATTGCGCCGAGACGCGCCATGATGCAACAGACGAGCGATTGGAACGCCCGAATATTTTCAAAGTCCCAACGTACCGATCAAGAGTAAAGTACCATTTTCCTACATTAGATTTCGTTCTAAATGCTTAATCCCTATGTAAAAACGTTAGTTAAGCAAGAATATCGTATTTTTAAAAAAATCTAATGATAGGATTTCCCAGAAAATTGAAAAAACCGAAAAATGTCAAGAGTAAAGTGCCATTTTCTGACATTAGATTTCGTTCTAAATGCTTAATCCCTATGTAGAAACGTTAGTTAAGCAAGAATATCGTATTTTTAAAAAAATCTAATGATAGGATTTTTCAGAAAATTGAAAAAACCGTAAAATGTCAAGAGTAAAGTGCCCTTATTTTAAACAATGTATCGTTCTAAATGCTTAATCCCTATGTAAAAAAGTTATTTTAGCAGGAATATGTTATTGAAAAAAATTAGAAAAATTTATTTTAGCCGTAAATCGAAAATAATGGGGACACCGGAGCTGTTCGAAGCGCCGAGCGCGCCGTGTACGCCCGAATATTTTCAAAGTCCCAACGTACCGATCAAGAGTAAAGTACCATTTTCCTACATTAGATTTCGTTCTAAATACTTAATCCCTATGTAAAAACGTTAGTTAAGCAAGAATATCGTATTTTTAAAAAAATCTAATGATAGGATTTCCCAGAAAATTGAAAAAACCGAAAAATGTCAAGAGTAAAGTGCCATTTTCTGACATTAGATTTCGTTCTAAATGCTTAATCCCTATGTAGAAACGTTAGTTAAGCAAGAATATCGTATTCTTAAAAAAATCTAATGATAGGATTTTTCAGAAAATTGAAAAAACCGTAAAATGTCAAGAGTAAAGTGCCCTTATTTTAAACAATGTATCGTTCTAAATGCTTAATCCCTATGTAAAAAAGTTATTTAAGCAGGAATATGTTATTGAATAAAATGAGAAAAATTTATTTTAGCCGTAAATCGAAAATAATGGATCGAGCGAATCGGTCGATTGCGCCGAGACGCGCTATGATGCAACAGACGAGCGATTGGAACGCCCGAATATTTTCAAAGTCCCAACGTACCGATCAAGAGTAAAGTACCATTTTCCTACATTAGATTTCGTTCTAAATGCTTAATCCCTATGTAAAAACGTTAGTTAAGCAAGAATATCGTATTTTTAAAAAAATCTAATGATAGGATTTCCCAGAAAATTGAAAAAACCGTAAAATGTCAAGACTAAAGTGCCATTTTCTGACATTAGATTTCGTTCTAAATGCTTAATCCCTATGTAGAAACGTTAGTTAAGCAAGAATATCGTATTTTTAAAAAAATCTAATGATAGGATTTTTCAGAAACTTGAAAAAACCGAAAAATGTCAAGAGTAAAGTGCCATTTTCTGACAATAGATTTCGTTCTAAATGCTTAATCCCTATGTAGAAACGTTAGTTAAGCAAGAATATCGTATTCTTAAAAAAATCTAATGATAGGATTTTTCAGAAAATTGAAAAAACCGTAAAATGTCAAGAGTAAAGTGCCCTTATTTTAAACAATGTATCGTTCTAAATGCTTAATCCCTATGTAAAAAAGTTATTTTAGCAGGAATATGTTATTGAAAAAAATTAGAAAAATTTATTTTAGCCGTAAATCGAAAATAATGGGGACACCGGAGCTGTTCGAAGCGCCGAGCGCGCCGTGTACGCCCGAATATTTTCAAAGTCCCAACGTACCGATCAAGAGTAAAGTACCATTTTCCTACATTAGATTTCGTTCTAAATACTTAATCCCTATGTAAAAACGTTAGTTAAGCAAGAATATCGTATTTTTAAAAAAATCTAATGATAGGATTTCCCAGAAAATTGAAAAAACCGAAAAATGTCAAGAGTAAAGTGCCATTTTCTGACATTAGATTTCGTTCTAAATGCTTAATCCCTATGTAGAAACGTTAGTTAAGCAAGAATATCGTATTCTTAAAAAAATCTAATGATAGGATTTTTCAGAAAATTGAAAAAACCGTAAAATGTCAAGAGTAAAGTGCCCTTATTTTAAACAATGTATCGTTCTAAATGCTTAATCCCTATGTAAAAAAGTTATTTAAGCAAGAATATGTTATTGAATAAAATGAGAAAAATTTATTTTAGCCGTAAATCGAAAATAATGGATCGAGCGAATCGGTCGATTGCGCCGAGACGCGCCATGATGCAACAGACGAGCGATTGGAACGCCCGAATATTTTCAAAGTCCCAACGTACCGATCAAGAGTAAAGTACCATTTTCCTACATTAGATTTCGTTCTAAATGCTTAATCCCTATGTAAAAACGTTAGTTAAGCAAGAATATCGTATTTTTAAAAAAATCTAATGATAGGATTTCCCAGAAAATTGAAAAAACCGAAAAATGTCAAGAGTAAAGTGCCATTTTCTGACATTAGATTTCGTTCTAAATGCTTAATCCCTATGTAGAAACGTTAGTTAAGCAAGAATATCGTATTTTTAAAAAAATCTAATGATAGGATTTTTCAGAAAATTGAAAAAACCGTAAAATGTCAAGAGTAAAGTGCCCTTATTTTAAACAATGTATCGTTCTAAATGCTTAATCCCTATGTAAAAAAGTTATTTTAGCAGGAATATGTTATTGAATAAAATGAGAAAAATTTATTTTAGCCGTAAATCGAAAATAATGGATCGAGCGAATCGGTCGATTGCGCCGAGACGCGCTATGATGCAACAGACGAGCGATTGGAACGCCCGAATATTTTCAAAGTCCCAACGTACCGATCAAGAGTAAAGTACCATTTTCCTACATTAGATTTCGTTCTAAATACTTAATCCCTATGTAAAAACGTTAGTTAAGCAAGAATATCGTATTTTTAAAAAAATCTAATGATAGGATTTCCCAGAAAATTGAAAAAACCGAAAAATGTCAAGAGTAAAGTGCCATTTTCTGACATTAGATTTCGTTCTAAATGCTTAATCCCTATGTAGAAACGTTAGTTAAGCAAGAATATCGTATTTTTAAAAAAATCTAATGATAGGATTTTTCAGAAAATTGAAAAAACCGTAAAATGTCAAGAGTAAAGTGCCCTTATTTTAAACAATGTATCGTTCTAAATGCTTAATCCCTATGTAAAAAAGTTATTTTAGCAGGAATATGTTATTGAATAAAATGAGAAAAATTTATTTTAGCCGTAAATCGAAAATAATGGATCGAGCGAATCGGTCGATTGCGCCGAGACGCGCCATGATGCAACAGACGAGCGATTGGAACGCCCGAATATTTTCAAAGTCCCAACGTACCGATCAAGAGTAAAGTACCATTTTCCTACATTAGATTTCGTTCTAAATACTTAATCCCTATGTAAAAACGTTAGTTAAGCAAGAATATCGTATTTTTAAAAAAATCTAATGATAGGATTTCCCAGAAAATTGAAAAAACCGAAAAATGTCAAGAGTAAAGTGCCATTTTCTGACATTAGATTTCGTTCTAAATGCTTAATCCCTATGTAGAAACGTTAGTTAAGCAAGAATATCGTATTCTTAAAAAAATCTAATGATAGGATTTTTCAGAAAATTGAAAAAACCGTAAAATGTCAAGAGTAAAGTGCCCTTATTTTAAACAATGTATCGTTCTAAATGCTTAATCCCTATGTAAAAAAGTTATTTAAGCAAGAATATGTTATTGAATAAAATTAGAAAAATTTATTTTAGCCGTAAATCGAAAAAGAGACTGTTCGTTTCTCTGTCTCTCTCGCGCGATCGAACTATCGATGTTTCCCGACAAACTATTGGGAGTTTAATTAAACTTTATACATGAAATTACTCGTTTTGATCCCCGCTACACAGCCGTATACTTTTTATAATTTTGTGGAATCGGGAACCTTGAAATATTTAACATAACGCGGATCGTCTGTCTCTGTCTCTTTCTAGATCGGAATAATCGATGTTTCCCGGCAAACTATTGGGAGATTAATTAAACTTTATACATGAAATTACTCGTTTTGATCCCCGCTACACAGCCGTATACTTTTTATAATTTTGTGGAATCGGGAACCTTGAAATATTTAACATAACGCGGATCGTCTGTCTCTGTCTCTTTCTAGATCGGAAGAATCGATGTTTCCCGGCAAACTATTGGGAGATTAATTAAACTTTATACATGAAATTACTCGTTTTGATCCCCGCTACACAGCCGTATACTTTTTATAATTTTGTGGAATCGGGAACCTTGAAATATTTAACATAACGCGGATCGTCTGTCTCTGTCTCTTTCTAGATCGGAAGAATCGATGTTTCCCGGCAAACTATTGGGAGTTTAATTAAACTTTATACATGAAATTACTCGTTTTGATCCCCGCTACACAGCCGTATACTTTTTATAATTTTGTGGAATCGGGAACCTTGAAATATTTAACATAACGCGGATCGTCTGTCTCTGTCTCTTTCTAGATCGGAAGAATCGATGTTTCCCGGCAAACTATTGGGAGATTAATTAAACTTTATACATGAAATTACTCGTTTTGATCCCCGCTACACAGCCGTATACTTTTTATAATTTTGTGGAATCGGGAACCTTGAAATATTTAACATAACGCGGATCGTCTGTCTCTGTCTCTTTCTAGATCGGAAGAATCGATGTTTCCCGGCAAACTATTGGGAGTTTAATTAAACTTTATACATGAAATTACTCGTTTTGATCCCCGCTACACAGCCGTATACTTTTTATAATTTTGTGGAATCGGGAACCATGAAATATTTAACATAACGCGGATCGTCTGTCTCTGTCTCTTTCTAAATCGGAAGAATCGATGTTTCCCGGCAAACTATTGGGAGTTTAATTAAACTTTATACATGAAATTACTCGTTTTGATCCCCGCTACACAGCCGTATACTTTTTATAATTTTGTGGAATCGGGAACCTTGAAATATTTAACATAACGCGGATCGTCTGTCTCTGTCTCTTTCTAGATCGGAAGAATCGATGTTTCCCGGCAAACTATTGGGAGATTAATTAAACTTTATACATGAAATTACTCGTTTTGATCCCCGCTACACAGCCGTATACTTTTTATAATTTTGTGGAATCGGGAACCTTGAAATATTTAACATAACGCGGATCGTCTGTCTCTGTCTCTTTCTAGATCGGAAGAATCGATGTTTCCCGGCAAACTATTGGGAGTTTAATTAAACTTTATACATGAAATTACTCGTTTTGATCCCCGCTACACAGCCGTATACTTTTTATAATTTTGTGGAATCGGGAACCTTGAAATATTTAACATAACGCGGATCGTCTGTCTCTGTCTCTTTCTAGATCGGAATAATCGATGTTTCCCGGCAAACTATTGGGAGATTAATTAAACTTTATACATGAAATTACTCGTTTTGATCCCCGCTACACAGCCGTATACTTTTTATAATTTTGTGGAATCGGGAACCTTGAAATATTTAACATAACGCGGATCGTCTGTCTCTGTCTCTTTCTAGATCGGAAGAATCGATGTTTCCCGGCAAACTATTGGGAGTTTAATTAAACTTTATACATGAAATTACTCGTTTTGATCCCCGCTACACAGCCGTATACTTTTTATAATTTTGTGGAATCGGGAACCTTGAAATATTTAACATAACGCGAATCGACTATCTCTGTCTCTTTCTAGATCGGAATAATCGATGTTTCCCGGCAAACTATTGCGAGATTAATTAAACTTTATACATGAAATTACTCGTTTTGATCCCCGCTACACAGCCGTATACTTTTTATAATTTTGTGGAATCGGGAACCATGAAATATTTAACATAACGCGGATCGTCTGTCTCTGTCTCTTTCTAGATCGGAAGAATCGATGTTTCCCGGCAAACTATTGGGAGTTTAATTAAACTTTATACATGAAATTACTCGTTTTGATCCCCGCTACACAGCCGTATACTTTTTATAATTTTGTGGAATCGGGAACCTTGAAATATTTAACATAACGCGGATCGTCTGTCTCTGTCTCTTTCTAGATCGGAATAATCGATGTTTCCCGGCAAACTATTGGGAGATTAATTAAACTTTATACATGAAATTACTCGTTTTGATCCCCGCTACACAGCCGTATACTTTTTATAATTTTGTGGAATCGGGAACCTTGAAATATTTAACATAACGCGAATCGACTATCTCTGTCTCTTTCTAGATCGGAATAATCGATGTTTCCCGGCAAACTATTGCGAGATTAATTAAACTTTATACATGAAATTACTCGTTTTGATCCCCGCTACACAGCCGTATACTTTTTATAATTTTGTGGAATCGGGAACCTTGAAATATTTAACATAACGCGGATCGTCTGTCTCTGTCTCTTTCTAGATCGGAAGAATCGATGTTTCCCGGCAAACTATTGGGAGTTTAATTAAACTTTATACATGAAATTACTCGTTTTGATCCCCGCTACACAGCCGTATACTTTTTATAATTTTGTGGAATCGGGAACCATGAAATATTTAACATAACGCGGATCGTCTGTCTCTGTCTCTTTCTAGATCGGAAGAATCGATGTTTCCCGGCAAACTATTGGGAGTTTAATTAAACTTTATACATGAAATTACTCGTTTTGATCCCCGCTACACAGCCGTATACTTTTTATAATTTTGTGGAATCGGGAACCATGAAATATTTAACATAACGCGGATCGTCTGTCTCTGTCTCTTTCTAGATCGGAAGAATCGATGTTTCCCGGCAAACTATTGGGAGTTTAATTAAACTTTATACATGAAATTACTCGTTTTGATCCCCGCTACACAGCCGTATACTTTTTATAATTTTGTGGAATCGGGAACCTTGAAATATTTAACATAACGCGGATCGTCTGTCTCTGTCTCTTTCTAGATCGGAATAATCGATGTTTCCCGGCAAACTATTGGGAGATTAATTAAACTTTATACATGAAATTACTCGTTTTGATCCCCGCTACACAGCCGTATACTTTTTATAATTTTGTGGAATCGGGAACCTTGAAATATTTAACATAACGCGAATCGACTATCTCTGTCTCTTTCTAGATCGGAATAATCGATGTTTCCCGGCAAACTATTGCGAGATTAATTAAACTTTATACATGAAATTACTCGTTTTGATCCCCGCTACACAGCCGTATACTTTTTATAATTTTGTGGAATCGGGAACCTTGAAATATTTAACATAACGCGGATCGTCTGTCTCTGTCTCTTTCTAGATCGGAAGAATCGATGTTTCCCGGCAAACTATTGGGAGTTTAATTAAACTTTATACATGAAATTACTCGTTTTGATCCCCGCTACACAGCCGTATACTTTTTATAATTTTGTGGAATCGGGAACCATGAAATATTTAACATAACGCGGATCGTCTGTCTCTGTCTCTTTCTAGATCGGAAGAATCGATGTTTCCCGGCAAACTATTGGGAGTTTAATTAAACTTTATACATGAAATTACTCGTTTTGATCCCCGCTACACAGCCGTATACTTTTTATAATTTTGTGGAATCGGGAACCTTGAAATATTTAACATAACGCGGATCGTCTGTCTCTGTCTCTTTCTAGATCGGAAGAATCGATGTTTCCCGGCAAGCTATTGGGAGTTTAATTAAACTTTATACATGAAATTACTCGTTTTGATCCCCGCTACACAGCCGTATACTTTTTATAATTTTGTGGAATCGGGAACCTTGAAATATTTAACATAACGCGGATCGTCTGTCTCTGTCTCTTTCTAGATCGGAAGAATCGATGTTTCCCGGCAAACTATTGGGAGATTAATTAAACTTTATACATGAAATTACTCGTTTTGATCCCCGCTACACAGCCGTATACTTTTTATAATTTTGTGGAATCGGGAACCTTGAAATATTTAACATAACGCGGATCGTCTGTCTCTGTCTCTTTCTAGATCGGAAGAATCGATGTTTCCCGGCAAACTATTGGGAGTTTAATTAAACTTTATACATGAAATTACTCGTTTTGATCCCCGCTACACAGCCGTATACTTTTTATAATTTTGTGGAATCGGGAACCTTGAAATATTTAACATAACGCGAATCGACTATCTCTGTCTCTTTCTAGATCGGAATAATCGATGTTTCCCGGCAAACTATTGCGAGATTAATTAAACTTTATACATGAAATTACTCGTTTTGATCCCCGCTACACAGCCGTATACTTTTTATAATTTTGTGGAATCGGGAACCATGAAATATTTAACATAACGCGGATCGTCTGTCTCTGTCTCTTTCTAGATCGGAAGAATCGATGTTTCCCGGCAAACTATTGGGAGTTTAATTAAACTTTATACATGAAATTACTCGTTTTGATCCCCGCTACACAGCCGTATACTTTTTATAATTTTGTGGAATCGGGAACCTTGAAATATTTAACATAACGCGGATCGTCTGTCTCTGTCTCTTTCTAGATCGGAATAATCGATGTTTCCCGGCAAACTATTGGGAGATTAATTAAACTTTATACATGAAATTACTCGTTTTGATCCCCGCTACACAGCCGTATACTTTTTATAATTTTGTGGAATCGGGAACCTTGAAATATTTAACATAACGCGAATCGACTATCTCTGTCTCTTTCTAGATCGGAATAATCGATGTTTCCCGGCAAACTATTGCGAGATTAATTAAACTTTATACATGAAATTACTCGTTTTGATCCCCGCTACACAGCCGTATACTTTTTATAATTTTGTGGAATCGGGAACCTTGAAATATTTAACATAACGCGGATCGTCTGTCTCTGTCTCTTTCTAGATCGGAAGAATCGATGTTTCCCGGCAAACTATTGGGAGTTTAATTAAACTTTATACATGAAATTACTCGTTTTGATCCCCGCTACACAGCCGTATACTTTTTATAATTTTGTGGAATCGGGAACCATGAAATATTTAACATAACGCGGATCGTCTGTCTCTGTCTCTTTCTAGATCGGAAGAATCGATGTTTCCCGGCAAACTATTGGGAGTTTAATTAAACTTTATACATGAAATTACTCGTTTTGATCCCCGCTACACAGCCGTATACTTTTTATAATTTTGTGGAATCGGGAACCTTGAAATATTTAACATAACGCGGATCGTCTGTCTCTGTCTCTTTCTAGATCGGAAGAATCGATGTTTCCCGGCAAGCTATTGGGAGTTTAATTAAACTTTATACATGAAATTACTCGTTTTGATCCCCGCTACACAGCCGTATACTTTTTATAATTTTGTGGAATCGGGAACCTTGAAATATTTAACATAACGCGGATCGTCTGTCTCTGTCTCTTTCTAGATCGGAAGAATCGATGTTTCCCGGCAAACTATTGGGAGATTAATTAAACTTTATACATGAAATTACTCGTTTTGATCCCCGCTACACAGCCGTATACTTTTTATAATTTTGTGGAATCGGGAACCTTGAAATATTTAACATAACGCGGATCGTCTGTCTCTGTCTCTTTCTAGATCGGAATAATCGATGTTTCCCGGCAAACTAATGGGAGTTTAATTAAACTTTATGCATCAAATCATTCAGTTTGACTCCTGCAACACAACCAAACACTCTCTGTAATTTTCTGAACTGAAAAACCACTGAAATTGCGCTCGAAATGCGGTGCGACGGGTCGGCGCGTCTGCACTGTGCGACAGCTAGTCAAAACGTCCGAACAGCGTATTGTTTTCGATCTCTTGGTATAATATTCGTATTCCTTGCTGTGTATAGCTTCCACCCTCGAGACAGTCACTGAAAAGTGTCAAGTCTCGAAAGAACCCTCCCGACCCACCACCTACGCCGAAAGAGTCGGAGTCCGCTCCAAAACTGCGGCTCTTTCAAATTTAAAACAGAACCCTCCTAGCGCGATCACGATCCTTCCACAGGATCCCAAGGTCTTCGAATCCAGTGAGAAGACCAAGGAAGCAGTCCTGAAGCTCGTTTCCCCTTCCGAGAACAAATTGCAAATAAAGAGCATCAGGAGGATCCAGGGCAACGGGATCCTAGTCGAGTCCTCTAAAAATTCTGACCTAACCACCCTTCAAGGCAACGCGCAGTTGAAAGCTGCCGGCCTAATAGTAGGAGCCCCGCTAAAGAAAAATCCCAGAATAATATTGTACGACGTCCCGAAACTCGAGAGTGACGAAGCCACACTTAAGGCTATCGTCAACCAGAATCTCGACGGCCCCGAAAAATCTATTTCCCAACAGATCAAACTCGCATTTAAATCAGGCGACAAAAACAGAGATAGATGCAACTGGATTCTAGAAGTGTCTAAACAGGCCCGCGACATCCTCGTCAAGAAAGAGCGAGTCTACGTCGCATGGAATTGTTGCCGCGTCAACGATTACATCGCGGCGACCCGCTGTTACAAGTGCCACAGCTTCGGTCACACGACGAAATACTGCCGCGCCGAGAAAGACATTTGTGGTCATTGCGCCGAGCAAGACCACACTTTCAAAACATGCCCAAACAAGGCCAAACCGTCCTGCTGCCATAATTGCCAGAAAACCGGCAAACCCGCCACCCACTCTGTCACCCACAGCGAATGTCCGGCATACATCGCTGCTATAAATCAGGTCCTCGCTCGCACGGATTATGGTTTATAAACCTAACCACTCCCAATCCATGCCCACCCTTAAAATAGGCCAAGTATCCACTAGACGCAACACAAGTAGCACGCGGATCCTAAAAGTAGCACAAATAAACGCCGGAGGTTCTAAGACAGTAACTGACGAACTCAGACAGATAGCGACAAACAAAAAGATAGATATACTCTTGCTTCAGGAGCCCTACAGTAACGCGAACTCCATCCCAGGCTTCGGAATTACCACAAAAATCATAACCGACAAAAAACGCTTTTCAAAAATCTCTACCGCGGACAAAATTAAATCAGCAATAGTTATTTTCAACACCGAAATAGAAGCCCTCAAGATCGCACAAATAAGCAACACCCATTGCACATGCGTAGAAATCTGCACGAAAGACGACAGATTCTACATAATCAACGCGTATCTCCAATTTTGCGAAAACATAGACTCATACTTAGCCCACCTAGATAAAGCAATTACAACTCTCAAGGGGCATAAAATAATAATTAGCTTAGATTCAAACGCGAACTCCCCCCTCTGGTTCAGCAAACGCACAGATCCTCGAGGAGAGACAATGGAAGATTTCATCTCCCAACACAGACTCTTCGTAGTTAACAAGCCTTCCGCAACCTTCACATTCAACACACCTAGAGGAACTTCTAACATTGATCTCACTCTAGCGTGTGCAAACTCATTCGGCAAAATCAGGTGTTGGTCGGTACATGACAGTACGACCACGAGCGACCACAGTCTAATAACCTATTCCATCCAACTATTCCACACTTCTAGCCGACCAGTCAGAACCAATAGGTTCAACGTTAAAAAAGCAGACTGGGACAAATTTCACCACTGTCTCTCCAACAAAACTACAGACGACCCGCCCCCCTTAGAAACCTCAACTCCAGAATCACTCGCCGCGAAAATAGAAAATAAAATCATAACAGCAGCAGAACAATCCATCCCGCAAAAAACACGCTTCCCGAAATCCGTCCCTTGGTGGACTCCGCAACTAAGCAAACTTAGAAAAGAGGTCACTGAGGCAAGACGTATCTATCAAAGAACAAAAACGAAATCGGTAAGGCAATCCTTAGGAGAGTCTTATCGAACCCTCCGAAATAAATATATATCAAAAATTAGATCCGCGAAACTCAAAAGCTGGAGAAACTTCGTCTCCAAGGAAGGAAACGAAAACGCATGGGGTATAACATACAAAATAGCAAACAAAAAACTAAAAGCAGACAAAGTATGCGAAAGTATACAAATACAAGGTGAACAAACAATCACACTACGCGACACAATAGACAAACTCTTAGCCCACCTAGTTCCAGACGATAACACGACCAACGAAACAAACAGACAAATTAACATCCGACTGGAGACGTCGTCACCTCCAGCCACGGAAAATTCTCCCCCATTCTTAAAAACAGACATAGCCACAATAGTAAAATCCCTTAAACCGAATAAAGCCCCCGGACACGACCGACTAGAAAACGTAATCATTAAGCGGGCCTGGACTACCCTACATGGGGAAATCACAGAACTGTTTAATGATTGCCTAACCCACGGCGTATTCCCAAAACAATGGAAGCGTGCTCAGATTCGTGTGCTACTTAAAGGAAAAGAGAAAGAGGAGAGCGATCCTAAGTCCTATAGGCCGATCTCTCTCCTCCCAGTCCTCGGCAAAATTCTGGAAAAGCTTATGGCCAATAAGATCCACTGCCTTCTGCACAACCATGAGCTCACCTCTGATAGACAATTCGGATTCAAACCCGGAAGGTCAACAGAGGACGCCATGGTTGAATTAAGAAAACATGTAACTTACTCTCGGAACAAATATATGATAGGTCTGCTCTTCGACATCTCAGGAGCTTTCGATTCGGTATGGTGGCCCAGCATCCTCTGGAACCTAAAAAATAGAAATTGTCCGCAAAATATATACAAAGTTATTCAAAGTTACCTCTCTGACCGAACAGCAGAGATAGTCACCTCTAGCTTCATATCCCGCAAATCAGTAAACAAAGGTTGCCCTCAAGGTTCTATCCTGGGACCCATGTTCTGGAACTTAATATTCGACGAACTTCTAAATCGCCTAAATAGTCTAGGCCACAAAGTCATTGCTTACGCGGACGACCTAATAGTCCTCACTTCAGGAGACTCTAGATTACAGTTGGAAACAACTGCAAACTCCATCACAGCCACAATCTTAGAATGGTGTAGGGAACAAAAACTCCAAATTTCATCACAGAAATCAGAAATGATTCTGCTAAAAGGCTTTCTAGATATTAGAAGACCTCCCACAGTCAAGATCGGGAACAGCTCACTTAAAATGAAAAACTCCGTTAAATATCTCGGTGTCAAATTTGGCACAAGATTAAACATAACTCCTCACCTGCAACTAATATCAAATAAAAGCAAAATGATATTTCACGCTCTTGCTACAATTGCCAAAGCCAACTGGGGACTTAACCACAAGACCCTAGCTACTATTTACAACGGAGTCTTTGTTCCTATACTCACCTACGCCGCTGCTGCCTGGTCAGACAAGGTTAACAATTCACATCACATTAGACTCTTACACAAAACTCAAAGACATGCCCTTATCAGAGTTTCAAAATCATATAGAACAATCTCATACGATGCCCTAATGGTAATCACAGGCGCAGTACCGATAGAACTACTCTTAGAGGAGAGAAGAGCAAAATACAATCTAAGCAGAAATCAAAATTTCAAAATCCGAAACTTAGAATTCACAACACTACAACCAACACCATCCATAGAAATAAAAAACAAACTGCAAAAAGACATCCGGGAGCAGACTCTCGATGCCTGGCAGGAAATTTGGACCAACTCAACAAAAGGCCAGATAACACATGAGTTTTTCGGGAACGTTCGCCAAAGACTTGAAGCAAACTGGGTGGTCCTAAACCACTACGTCGTACAACTTCTATCTGGTCACGGTAACATAAGGAACATATTAAAAAGCATGAAATCCTTAGAATCAGACATCTGCGATTGTGGGCGGGCGGACAATGTACATCACATTGTCTTCGACTGCCCACACCTACGCAAAGAAAGAGAAACCCTTATGGTAGCCGTCACCAGTACAGGCATAAACTGGCCTTGCCAGCTCAGAGAACTCGTTCTAGAAGACACATTCGGACACTTCACAAAATTCGCAATAGCAGTATTGAAATATAGAGAGAACATTACATTAGAAAACGTTAGTGGAACTTAGGATCAACCCAGACCCCGGTACAGCCGTCTAGACCACGCGGGCACTAACAACAGTTAGTGTGTCTAGACGTCTATAATCTCCACATGAGAAATCATGCGGACCCGCAAGAGACCGAGCCTCGCGCTGGTGACCCCGCCTCCTCGTGGCCCCCGCTGGAAACGTCGCGCTTTCAAGCCCATGGCTTGCCATGTACCTGCAAGCGCGACGGCTAAGCGGGTCACCTCCCACACGGGACGGTCTTCCCTCCGGATGAACCTTAAATGATGACGGAGGGGTTTTTCACAAGCACGACGCATGCATGCTCCAGATGCATGCGTACCCCCTTGTCCGTGGTATCACTCACCCTAACACCGTCGGTATAGGCTAACCAAGCCTGGTACGACGAGCTAGCGCGTCGCGCTCATTAAAGCTCATTCACAATAGATGTGTATAGCTTCCGATCGATTATTGCAATGGTCAAAGTTCCAGCGGCGTAATGCTTTCCATAAGATTACATTAATATAACCAGCGGCATATTGCTTTCTATCTTGTAATGAAAATTTTATAACCAAGTACCAACGGCGTATTGCTTTCGTTCGGATAATGGAGATTTTACAACCAAGTACCAGCGGTTTCTGTCTTATAATTAAATTATTATAATAAAATAAAGTACCAGCGGCGTGTTACTTTCGTTCGGATAATGGAGATTTTACAACCAAGTACCAGCGGTTTCTGTCTTATAATTAAATTATTATAATAAAATAAAGTACCAGCGGCGTGTTACTTTCGTTCGGATAATGGAGATTTTACAACCAAGTACCAGCGGTTTCTGTCTTATAATTAAATTATTATAATAAAATAAAGTACCAGCGGCGTGTTACTTTCGTTCGGATAATGGAGATTTTACAACCAAGTACCAGCGGTTTC
>NW_027476208.1:185000-197500 GCF_051020955.1 Megalopta genalis | reverse complement strand
CTTTTGCCTCGTCAGGTCGGCCGTCCACCATGGGACGGATTTTGAATGCCACTGCTTGGTTGGCATCGAGGAGTCGCACGCTTGGACGATCATTCTTTCGATCTCCTGTGCTAGATGTTCGACATCCCCCTTATTGTTCAATGGATCGGGGGATATACTCCTCTTACTTTCCTGCAGCGCCTTGTCGAACTCGGGCCATTTTGCGCTTCGGAGTCGGAACCTTGGTAATAATCCGTTCCGGTTGGTGCTGCTGTTGCTACTAATTTCGGCAGCACCGTCCTCGGCGCAAAAACTCAAAGAAAACTCTATGACTCGGTGGTCGCTGGTCGTCAGGTCCTCGCGGACCTTCCAACCTCGCACCTTGTCGCAAATATCAGGTGTCGATAGTGTGACGTCGATGTATGACTGTCCACTAGGGCTGGAAAACGTCGGAGCGTTTCCAGCCTCGTTCAAGACAACCAAGCCATGGCTCACGATAAACTCTTCGAGTTTACGGCCTCTCACGTCCGTCTCCGCGCTGCCCCACTGGGCTGATTTCGCGTTAACGTCGGCAGAGATAATGACTCGGTTATGCTTAAGTGCGGAAAGAGCTCTCTCCAACCGCGCCAGACCTGATTCAACGTCATCGGAGCATTGAAAGTACTGGCTGATCAGGAAGAAGCTCCCAAACGAACCCGAGATGCTGACACAGGACAAATGCGTGTCGCACAAGTTAGAGACTTTGACCACGGTTAGATCCGGGTTTCTGACCGCTATTGCAGCCATCACCGGTTCGCCTGCCGTGATCAGCCTCGTTCTCAAGCCTAGCCCGGGCACAGTACCCCGCCAGCTATATGGCTCTTGTGCAAGCAACACATCTACCCCTCGCCTATGCATCTCAGTCCGGACTTCGTCGGTCACGTTTCGGGCCCGCTGCATGTTATGCTGCATGACCCGTATGACTCTCGAGCGTCGCCGGTCGTTTGTACTATCCATTCGAGATTCAAATTATTATTCCTGTCTAATGCGAGACATCTCCAAAACCAGCGCTTCCTGATAGGAGGCGCAGGCCGGGTCTCGCGACTTATGGTCGTGTGGCCGCCCTCTGTCTTTGCAGTTGGAACAAACCGGAGGCTTGCTCTTCCTGTTACAGAGGGCATAGCCGTGCCCTTTTTCGGCACAATGTCCGCAGACATCCTCTTTGAATTTACAGCGCTTCGCGGTGTGCCCGAAGCGCTGGCACTTATAGCAACGGGTGACCTGTATGAAGTCCCGCACACGACAGGAACTCCACCCAAGGTACACCCGGTCCCCTCTCTGCGCCAGCCGCCGACGAATCTGCGGACTGACGGCCACTACCCAGTTGGCTGTCTCCGGGGTCTTGCCAGCCATGCGACTGACCCGAACACCCGAAGGCACATCCTTCTGGGACGCCTCAGAGAGGTTTTGCCTCCAAAGACTGGAGGCAATTTCCTCCTTGCCCATCCCTTTCGGAATGTCATAAATCAGGACCTCGGGGTCCCGTTTGCTGGGCAAGGAGACGGACAGTCCCGCACTCGCCAGCTTCTTATTGCCTACGAAGGCTTTTAGGTCCTCCTTGCGATCGGTTTCGACGACGATGCCACCGGAGTGGATGCGTCGAACCGATCTGACACGGATCGCCTCCTTCGCAGGTTTTACGATCGACAGAACAGCTCTCTTAGTAGCATCGCTGTTCTGTCCTTTATCCTTTGGCGGGAAGATACGCACCACGTATTGTGTCGGTGGTCTTCTCGCCTCCGGAGTCGCTGACTGGTTGACCTTTGCCACTTGGGCGTAGGTCAACTGCGCGGCATTGGAGACCGTCTTCGGGAGGGTTCCCTTGGACGGCCCAGGTCGCGCCGCACTCATTACGGCAGGACGCGCTTTTAGGTCCGCCCTGACCGCGGCGAGTTGCCCTTCGACGAAGCTGTTTCGTTGAATCAGCTCCTGGACCAACTCGTTGAGTGCTCCGACTTCTGCTAGTATCTTCGACCCGGACTCCTTGTTGACTTTCGACTCGGGTCGAAAGCAAAAGGTCCGTATCTCCGATACTCGCCTGAAGGCTTCGTCTCTCACGAGATCGAGAGGCCGTACCTTGTGCCCGGAAACCGTCCCCTTCGATTTCCTGGCCTGGTTTGCTGCGGCCTTGCCAGTAGGTGCGACTGGCTTGGCACGCTTCGACTTTTTGGTGACGGTTTTCCAACCGCCACCTTCGGGGTCTTCGACACGCACGGGTGCCGGTTGCACCTTCACGAGCGTGTCTTTGACTGATTCGATTTTTCTGGGTTTCTCCTTCCCAGCCTTGCGGCTGGGGGAGTCCCCCGACTTGGGCGCTGTCCCCACGTTACCGGTGTCCGGCGCGCCTTCTACCGTGGCCTCAGTTTTCACCGAGACCGCTCGCGTGGGTGTCACGCATCTCTCCAAGGTCACACGAGGATTGGCGATGTTCAGCACCTTCCCGGACCTTGTCTTTTTCGCAGACGCAGGAGGGCTAACAGCTGCTGCTGTAGCTTCCGCGTCTGTGGCGACGGCTTCACTCCGAGTAGGAGCTGGACCCGCCGACTTCGAACGTTCAATTTGTACTTTCAATTTAGATCCCATAGTTAGATCTTTGCCTTCATCCGGTACGCTCCCCGGCCACCACCGACCCACACATTTTGGAACCCGCCATCAGGCTGGGTTAGGGCTACGCACCGGACATAGTCTGCTGACTGGGCCGATTGCTCAACCCAGCCCGCGTCCTCGCCCGTCAGAACCCACTCGCCGAAGCGTATGGTCGTTCCAAGCCGATTGACTGGACCAGGGCTGCTTTTCTCGTCCAGCCTCCCATCTAGCCGAAGCAGAGGCCAAAGGTACGTGTTGGGGACGTCTCACCCGCAGGAGAGGGCCCCCTCAGATCCCAGGATCCTCTTTTCCGACGACAAGGGTCGCCACGCACGGCAAACACGCGGGAGACAGCAGTCGGAGAGGCTGCCTCTTCCTCTCCACCACACTTCGTTCGGTTCGCTGCGTTTTGAGAACACGAGCTATCCAGCGGTACCTTTTTCGTGGAGGCTCAAGTGTGGCTAGGGCACGTTTGCCCCTTGCGGCCTGGGTTGCCCAGGTGATTGGTTGCATCCCGATTTCTAGATCCAGCGGCATGTTGCTACGTGGCGCGCTCAGACAACGAAAATGCGGCATTCCGGTCAGACCAGAAAAACCGCACAACGTGACGCGGGGGACTGCAGCCACAAGTGACAACAGTCCCCCGGTAGGGAGTAGTACAGCATATTCAATGCTGTACATGAACACGCCACAGCCCGTATGCTTAGTTCAAGGGCCTCGCCATTATGCGAAGTACTACATGTACAACGCACTGGCGGTCTCAAAATACCCTCATCGCCGATGCATCTGATGCATCCGTCAACTCGGCAGCATTCACTCCGTCGGCGTGTTGCTTTGTGGCGTGTTCAGATAACGAAAATGCGGCATTCCAGTCAGACCAGAAAAACCGCATAACGTAACGCGGGGGACTGAAGCCACAAGTGACAACAGTCCCCCGGATGGGAGTAGTGCAGCATGTTCAATACTGCACAAGAACACGCCACAGCCCGCTTGCTTAATCACGGGCCTCGTCATTATGCGAAGCACTACATGTACAACGCACTGACGGTCTCTCGAGTGCCTTCATCGCCGATGCACCTATCGACTCAGCAGCAACATTCAATCCGACGGCGTGTTGCTTCGTGGCGTGTTCAGACAACGAAAATGCGGCATTCCAGTTAGACCAGAAAAACCGCATAACGTGACGCGGGGGACTGCAGCCACAAGTGACAACAGTCCCCCGCTAAGGAGTAGTACAGCATATTCAATGCTGTACATGAACACGCCACAGCCCGCATGCTTAATCTCGGGCCTCGCCATTATGCGAAGTACTACATGTACGACGCACTGACGGTCTAAAATGCCTTCATCGTCGACGCATCCATCGACTCGGTAGTAGCAACAACCTACGCGAGGACTAGTTCGGGGGTCGCCTCTCAACCCTGGGTGGCCACAGACCGCCACCGCCAGTAGATAGGGACAGTTAGTGTCGTCGTTGTGAGTCTAAAGATGGGCTATGCCTGGGTCCTATGTGGACTATACTAGCCGCTCTCTCGACGCGTGCCGATGGTCTGGCTCTACCCTCGTTCGTTATCGTGACAGGGGAAGACAACGTGCTACTCCCGCTGCCACCTCGAGTCCAACCCAATCCAGGCACTCTTGACGGAGTAGTGTTAAAGTCAATTTATCTCCGCAAGAGGGGCTTCAGCCTGGCCCGAGGGGACGAACCCCGAGGGGTCCGCCCAGCATGCCGTTCGAATGGCGGAGTGGACAAGTCCACGTCTGCCCGTCACTCAAGTCGGACACGGGACGACTCCAAAGCTAGCGCCGCCTGATAGGAAGCGCAAGCTGGGTCCCGCGACTTGTGTGCACTAGCCCACCCTCTGTCCTTGCAATTAGAGCAGACCGGAGGTTCACTCTTCTTGCTACAGAGCGTGAAGGTATGCCCCTTTTGGGAGCAGTGACCGCACACGTCCTCCTTGAATTTACAACGCTTCGAGGTATGCCCGAAGCGTTGACAACGGTAGCACCGAAGCACCTGGACGAAATCCCGTACACGACAGGAGTTCCATCCAAGGTAAACTCGGCTACCCCTCTGCTTCAGCCGCTGAAGATTCTGCGGACTGACGGCAACGACCCAGTTGGCTGTCTCCGGGGTCTTGCCAGCCATGCGGCTGACCCGAATTCCCGAAGGCACATCCTTCTGGTTCGCATCGCAGAGATTTTGCCTCCAAATACTGGAGGCAATTTCGTCCTTACACATCCGACGCGGGACGTCGTAAACTAAAACCTCGGGGTCCCGCTTGGTAGGTAAGGAGACGGACAGACCCGCGCTCCGGAGCTTCTTATTGCCAACGAAGGCTTGCAGGTCCTCCTTTCGGTCGGTCTCGACGACGATGCCACCGGAGTGGATGCGTCGGACCGACTTAATTCGGATCGCCTCCTTCGCTGGTTTAACGAGCGACAGAACAGTAACCTTCGTAACTTCGCTGCTCTGTCCTTTTTCCTTCGGCGGGAAGATTTTTACCACATGCTGCGATTGTGGCCGTCTCCCCGCTTCCGGAGAAGCTCCTTTGCAGTCGACTTTGTTCACATGGGCGTAAGTCGACTGCGCGGCGTTGCAGGCCGTCTTCGGGAGAGTTCCCTTGGACGGCCCAGGTCGCATCGCACTCATTACGGCAGGACGCGCTTTTAGGTCCGCCCTGACCGCGGCGAGCTGCCCTTCGACGAAGCTATTCCGTTGAATAAGCTCCTGGACCAGCTCGTTGAGTGCCTCAACCTCGGCGAGTATCTTTGACCCGGACTCCTTATTGACTTTCGACTCAGGTCGAAAGCAAAAGGTCCGTATTTCGGACACTCGCCTAAAGGCTTCGTCTCTTACGAGATCGAGAGGCCGTACCTTCTGCCCGGAGAACGTCCCCTTCGGTCTCCTGGCCCGGTTTACTGCGGCCTTGCCGGTGGGTGCGCCCGGCTTGGCTCGCTTCGTCTTTTTGGTGACGGTTTGCCAACCGTCACCAGTAGGGTCCTCGACACGCTCGGGTGCCGACTGCACCTTCACGAGTGACGTGTCTCCGACTCGTTCGATTACTTCCACGTTACCGGTGTCCGGCGTACCTTCTACCGTGGGCTCGGTTTTCACCGAGACCGCTCGCGTGGGAGTCACACATCTTTGCAAGATCACACGAGGATTGGCGATATTAATCACCTTCCCGGATCTTGTCTTTCTCACAGACGCGGGGGGACTGACAGCTGCATTTGCAGTTCCCGCGTCTGCGGCGACGGCTTCACTCCGAGTAGGAGCTGGACCCGTCGTCTTTGGACGCTTAGTTTTTTGTTCATTAATTTTATTAAGACCCATAATGTGTCTTGGTCTTTCATCCAGTGCGCTCCCCGGCCACCACCGACCCACACAATTTGGAACCCGCCAAAGGCTGGGTTAGGGCTACGCACCGAATATAGTCTGCTGGCTGGGTCGGTTTCCTTACCCAGCCCGCGTCCTCGCCCAGCAGAACCCACTTGCCCGAAGCGTGTGGTCGTTCCAAGCCGATTGACTGGACCAGGGCTGCTTTTCTCGTCCAGCCGCCCATCTAGCCGAAGCAGAGGCCAAAGGTACGTGTTGGGGACGTCTCACCCGCAGGAGAGGGCCCCCTCAGATCCCAGGATCCTCTTTTCCGACGACAAGGGTCGCCACGCACGGCAAACACGTGGGAGACAGCAGTCGGAGAGGCTGCCTCTTCCTCTCCACCACACTTCGTTCAGTTCGCTGCGTATTTAAGAACACGAGCTATCCAGCGGTACCTTTTTCGTGGAGGCTCAAGTGTGGCTAGGGCACGTTTGCCCCTTGCGGCCTGGGTTGCCCAGGGGATTGATTGCATCCCATGTATTCCTGAGCCCAGCGGAGTGTTGTCTAGTGGCGTGTTCCGCCCACGAAAAACGGTCTGAAAAACCGTTTAACGTAAACTGGGGAACTGATGCCACGAGTGACAACAGTTCCCCAGTCGGAAGTCATACAGCACATACAGTGCTGTACAAAGAACACGCCACAGCCCGTATGCTAAATCAGGGCCTCGCCATTATGCGAAGTACTACATGTACGACGCACTGACGGTCTCTAATGCCTTCATCGCCGATACACCCATCGACTCGGCCGATCAACCCTCCTACGCGAGGGCTAGTTCGGGGGTTATCTCCCGCCCTGGGTGGCCACAGACCGCCACCGCCAGTAGATAGGGACAATTATTGCGAATCTGGCCACCACGGAGGTGGCGCAGATATGTTTCCTCGCCATGTTGGCATACACAAAACTTTAGTACCTACCCCCCGACGGAACACCTACGAGGGGTCCGAACGTGGGTAAATCGCCGCCTTCGTTCAACGTTCATTAGGCTGGGTACGGAAGACTCAGTCTTGACTCCTTGTCCGTGTAAGGAGTTTTCAAGTTTGTTTTGAGTTGGGTAGGCTGTGCTACCTACTCCAACTGTGTATAAAAGGTTATTAGGAGGGTTTTGCTTTGCCGCTTGACCGCGGCAGCGGGTGCCCGCCACCGCCCTCCGCAGTGACGGCACTCTGCCACATGTATTCACCCCCTTTCTTCTACACGTCAGCAATGATTATGCAGCGTGCTAGGGTGGCGTGTGTTGGTTATTCTTTGCCTATTGGCGTAACTAGGCGGCTGCACATGGTTGGTGCCCGTCTAGCGAAGATAGGCATGTTGCTGTTGGCGTAGCGGAGCTTCGCCAGCTACGGTAGCGGGTGTCAAGCACCTCACGCAAGCACCGCGGCCGTTCAGCTCCACAAAACCGTGTTGGGGAGGAATCTGTGATGGGGAAGGATGGGACTAGGCAGGGCGGGTGCCATAGCCCTTTTTTGCCGCAAATACAGACTTGCGTTGCCCGGTCTCCGCCGCGTGGAGGCGGGGTTGGACTTTGGAGACCAGTAGATAGGGACAGATGGGAATCTCGTTAATCCATTCATGCGCGTCACTAATTAGATGACGAGGCATTTGGCTATAACATTTGTTAGGCGAGTTGTATTTCGCAACAATATTTCCAGTGTATTTTGCTTGCGGCCCGCTGGTAGGCGTACCATTTATATGATAAATCGACGCTATTCAAAAGGCGTAGTAATTAGAGACGCGATGTAAATAAAACTAAAGAAATAATTTTTTTTTTTAATGGATTAATACAACAATTTATAATAATGGATTAATATAACAAAAGAATCAATAAAACTTTTTTTTTTTTTTTTTTTTTTTATTATTGTAGGAATTGATTTTATTTGCGCGAGGATGTTCAGAGCGGGTCCGAGTATAACCCGTCAATGCACGCGGATGTTATGTCGCGGCCTCCTCCACACAGAGCTCATGAATTGCCGGTGGATAGATACACCCCATTGTAGGGCGGTAGTGCAAATAATTTGTTTCAGCCTGTGTGATAGACCAAACTCTCTGATTATATCATCGTTGGAATCAAGCCAACAACCACGAGCGCCAACCACGAGCGGCATTACCTCCACATGAGACACGCGGTACGTATTTTTAATCTTTTCGACTAGATCCGGTGTACTGTATTTGTCCTTTTTGATATTGTACGCATTTAACAGTGATGTCTGTTTAGTCTCGTAGGCTACTGTTGTTTCAATTACATATGCGGTATCATTGTCTATTGTTATCAAGTCTGGTACGTATCTATTTTCTTTGGTAGTAAAACGGGGAATTTGTTCTATCTTGGTTTTTGTTTTTTCGATTGCAGTTTTGATTATTTTGTTCACATTGTCATGTCTATTGATGCGTGTATAATGCGTAACCGGACATCGCTGTAATATATGGTATAAGGATTCGCGTGTCCCTGCGCAGGATGGATTGCGGCAATCAGTATCTTTCATATAGGGGGCTCCCTTGGTGGGGAGTAACCCAATCCTTAGGTTGATTGCTCCGATGTAGTCTCGACCCTTCCAGAAATTAGGTGGGTTGTATATCCACGAAGATAAGCCTGGGGTCATCAGGGCGAGACCAGAGCCTAGCGCGGAGCGATGGAGTTGCTCGGACCAATGTTTACGAATCATTTGTTTAGATGGTGTCGCGATGCTCCCAAGGATATTGTTGAGCTTTCGCATTATATGTTGGACTATCGAAGATTCCATAACGCACTGTATCTCGCTGTCGCCACGGGCTCTCAAGCGCTCCAATCGGCGTAAGTACATAGCGGCAATGTGGATTGTAAGCGATGGAATGCCTAGTCCACCGCTGCTTAAAGGAGCATGTATATATGGAGTTGGTGTGGTAGTTGGTAAGTGTAGTATATTTTTTACAAATTTTATTATGCAATTATCTATGTACTTTAATTTTTTTTTGTTTATGTCCATTGTTTGCAGACTATGGTGAAGACGAGGAATGAGGTACCTGTGCAGTATGTTCAGTTTCTGCCATGGTTTTAAAGGACTAGTTTTAAGATTTTTGAGCATGCCTTCAAGCTTTGATGGAGATGGAGAGATAGCACCGCGGTATCTATATACATGGCCAAGGTATTTAAATTGTGACGCGACACCCAATGTTGGGATCGGGCTTTTATTAATCTGCAGTTTGGGCCGCGTATCAACTACGAGCCTTTTCGTTCCAGGGACGCGTAGATTCTGTAAGATGGCGCATTTAGATGGGTTCACTTGCAGCCCGTGTTTGTGGAAGAATTTCTCGACGATCCGGATATTACTTCGCATCGCACTGGGAGTGGGAGCCACCATCACGATGTCATCGGCAAAAGCTAATGCCCGTATCCTGGTGCCTCCCACATCAACACCCTCACACTCATTAAGTTGTATCATGAGCTGGTCTAGCACTAAATTAAATAGGAAACCGGACATGGGATCACCCTGCTTCACGCCGCGTTTTATAGGTATAGGATTGGATCGGGATCCGTGGCATTCGAGTATTGTGGTTATGTCGTTATAATTGTTTTCGATGTATTCTATTGTATGAGCGTCTACGTTTTTTCTGATTAGTGCGTCTATTATTGAAATGATGTTAACAGAGTCAAATGCTTTAGCTAAATCTATAGATAGTATAGTGAAAGGTTTCGATTTTTCGCGGCTTAATTTAATTAGTGTTTGTAGGATGGTACTATTAGCCATTATCCCGTCGGTTCTCGTGAAGCCTCTTTGCGTGTGAAACAGAGGTATTTCATTCTCAAGGCGCGACACGATGATTTTATTTAGTAGGCGCAGTATATGACTTGAGATGGTTATGGGCCGCCATTGTTTTGGGTCCATCAAGTCGCCGGATTTAGGTAACAGTGTTGTTCTGTTCGATCTTAGCACAGAGGGTAACGTCTTCATTCCCCATACAATATTCAATAGTGCACACAGCTCCTTGCGTGGCATTTGCCTAAGAGTCGATCGATCAATTCCGTCGGTGCCTGGAGCGGATTGTTTCATCCTGGTAAGTTGCTCGTGTATCTCGGTCGGTGATATCGGATTTGAAAGGTTGATATTACTATTGGTATCTGTTTTTCGCTTCTGAGGTTTCCATTCGACATCCTTGTGTTCAAATAGTTTAGAATAATATTCTTCAAATGATTCTATCGTCGGAGATTCTGTAATGTTGAGTGGGTTTCCGGTAATTATATGCTCAGCCAGTTGGGTTGGGTTTTTGTTATAGAGTTTTTGGAATCTGGCGTAATCAGTCGCTATCCTTTTAGCGCGGTTGCCTTTTCTTTTATTACTTTCATTGCATTTATTGCTATGCTTGTTCTTTTTACTGTTATTTTTATTCTTGTTTTCGTTCTGATAGTTATTTAATTTATTTTTATTATTTTTATCGTCAATTGTATTTATAACTCTGTTGTTGCTTGTATTGTTTTTATTGTATTTATTATTTTTATTTTGTTTATTGCTTTTATTATATTTATTTTTCTTGTTACTAGTTTTATGGGTTTTATCTACTGAGTTACTATTTTCATTGTATTCATCGGTTTCATCAGCGAGCGAAGCAACATATGATGTTAAGTTTTCTATGTATTGGTCCATCATTAACATAGTGTCTTCAGAAGGTGTGTTAGACAGGGCATTTTCAATAATTTCTGCCATGTGATGGCCTACTTGTACTTTAAGTTCAGCCAGGATGTTGCGTATATCATCAGGTATAGTTGTACTGTGCGGAGATGATGTCGCTTCGCGTGTGTCGATGTCTCCGCGCGCGCGAGGATCGTCACATCTGGTTAGCAGCACCCGCGGCACCAACGGGCAGGTACTCAAGATATTGGTCTGGCCCGCCTCGTCGAGGGCTTCACTGAGGTATGATTTGTATTTTTCTTTTTGTCTTAATTTTTTAATACCGTCAAAAGAGCGGCCGGATTTTTCTGATAGAATTTTAATTATTTCTTTTCCTAATAACTTTGCATTTTTAGTAATATCTATTTCATCGTGGGCTATTGCTCTGATCTCATCATCGGTATATTGAGCCCTCGAAGAAACGAGGCGTTTATTGTGGAGATCGAGATCGACGGTATTGTAGTTCTCGATGTGAGTCCTCCGTTGATGCTGGCGTAATCCGGCGTATGTCTCATACGTATTTTTACAGGTCTCACACGTATAACCATCGGCCTGCGGAGGAGGCGCATTACATCGCCTTTTGTGTTGGGCGGCGCTGGCAGCGGTACGAGCGCTCAGATCGGTCCCACAACTCGGGCATAAAAACGTATTGTCTAAATCGAGAGCCTTTTGAACAGCATGGTCGTCGTCGTTTGAACCCAACGAGCTATTTGCTCGCTGGGGAAGGGAATCCACCCTTGCTGTCGCCACTGCTTGGGACCGACAGCGTCCGAGGCTTGTTGTCTTATGTTTTGGTGCAATATATATTTGCCCCGAAGGGCATGAACTCGGAGGGCTGCAAACCCCGCGAGTCCATACGGCTTACGCCAATGGATCGGCCATCTCGTTAGCTCGGACCAGGCATACAAATGGTCCTTTTTCCGGCGCCACGTGACCTTGCCTAAGGGTCGGACGTGAGATTGGCCTTGGGTAGGGTTTCCAGACGACATGGCGAACGAAGATGTTCGGTTCGCCATGCCCTGACCCCGCTACCCCAGTCAGACCGGCACGTCGTGTCGCACAGAATTTAGCCGCAATGCACTGAATGGACAGGTCCAAACAATACATCACGTTACCGTCGGGAACCACGAGGAGGTACCTGTGCGACTAGGACGGGAGAGGCTAATGGACCTAACAAGAGGTCTATATTACGCATCACCGTCCCGCGGGAGGCCAAGGCACGGGACCGAGCTCGGATCCCAGCCACGAGAGCCGTTCACCTCGCCCAGGCCCGGCACGTCAGCCAGACCCGCTTCCCGACCAAGCCCGACACGCCCCGCTCCTCAGAGCCAATCCTTATCCCGAAGTTACGGATCCAATTTGCCGACTTCCCTTACCTACATTAATCTATCGACTAGAGGCTCTTTACCTTGGAGACCTGCTGCGGATATGGGTACGAACCGGCGCGACACCTCCACGTGGCCCTCTCCTGGATTTTCAAGGTCCGAGGGGATGATCCGGACACCGCCGCAACTGCGGTGCTCTTCGCGTTCCAAACCCTATCTCCCTGCTAGAGGTTTCCAGGGAACTCGAACGCTTATACAGAAAAGAAAACTCTCCCCGGATCTCCCGACGGCGTCTCCAGGTCATTTTGGGTTACCCCGACGAACACTCTTACGAGGGCCCGAATGGTATGCGGTTCCGCTGCCGGGTTCCGGAATAGAAACCGGATTCCCTTTCGCCCAATGGGTGTTTTTTGTGCATGTATATAATAACAAAATATGCTGCGATTTATATAATAATAAAAAAAAAATAATAAAATAGCTGCGTTTTTTTTTACAAGTGTTTAACGTCTTAGGACACCTCATCTACATAGGATTTCTCTTAGGGCTTAG
>NW_027476208.1:142500-177500 GCF_051020955.1 Megalopta genalis | reverse complement strand
GAGATCGTAGAATTGGCCCAAAACCCGCTCTGCTCCGTCCGCCTCGCACGGACCGTGTATCTCTTATAGATACCGAACGGCCGGCAAGGACGCCGGCGCCGCCGGCCGAATAGCACGCGCGCTTACGAGTGTAAACCGCCGCGGCAACAGACCGCCCGGCCGTGCTGTTGTAACATAGCGCGTGAACGAACGAAAAAAAAATTTATAGTAAACATTAAAATAAATTACACCACCGTACACTAGACAAAAAATTACACATTTTTTCCCAATATGAAAATTTTCACAAACTTTTCAAAGTCCCATCGCATCGAGTAAACTTTTTTAATAACGCTTCCGCACGATTCTAAATGCTTAATCCATATGTGAAATCGTTCACTGATCACGAATATCGTATTTAAAAAAATTACAAAAATTTATTTTTCCAAATAATCAAAAAAAACCGAAAAATCACAAGAGTAAAGTACCATTATTTTAAACAATATGTCGTTCTAAATGCTTAATCCCTATGTAAAAAAGTTATCTAAGCAAGAATATGTAATTGAAAAAAATTAGAAAAATTTATTTTAGCCGTAAATCGAAAATAATGGGGACACCGGAGCTGTTCGAAGCGCCGAGACGCGCCGCGTACGGCCGAATATTTTCTAAGTCCCAACGTACCGATCAAGAGTAAAGTACCATTTTCCTACATTAGATTTCGTTCTAAATGCTTAATCCCTATGTAAAAACGTTAGTTAAGCAAGAATATCGTATTTTTAAAAAAATCTAATGATAGGATTTCCCAGAAAATTGAAAAAACCGTAAAATGTCAAGAGTAAAGTGCCATTTTCTGACATTAGATTTCGTTCTAAATGCTTAATCCCTATGTAGAAACGTTAGTTAAGCAAGAATATCGTATTTTTAAAAAAATCTAATGATAGGATTTTTCAGAAAATTGAAAAAACCGTAAAATGTCAAGAGTAAAGTGCCCTTATTTTAAACAATGTATCGTTCTAAATGCTTAATCCCTATGTAAAAAAGTTATTTTAGCAGGAATATGTTATTGAAAAAAATTAGAAAAATTTATTTTAGCCGTAAATCGAAAATAATGGGGACACCGGAGCTGTTCGAAGCGCCGAGCGCGCCGCGTACGCCCGAATATTTTCAAAGTCCCAACGTACCGATCAAGAGTAAAGTACCATTTTCCTACATTAGATTTCGTTCTAAATGCTTAATCCCTATGTAAAAACGTTAGTTAAGCAAGAATATCGTATTTTTAAAAAAATCTAATGATAGGATTTCCCAGAAAATTGAAAAAACCGAAAAATGTCAAGAGTAAAGTGCCATTTTCTGACATCAGATTTCGTTCTAAATGCTTAATCCCTATGTAGAAACGTTAGTTAAGCAAGAATATCGTATTTTTAAAAAAATCTAATGATAGGATTTTTCAGAAAATTGAAAAAACCGTAAAATGTCAAGAGTAAAGTGCCCTTATTTTAAACAATGTATCGTTCTAAATGCTTAATCCCTATGTAAAAAAGTTATTTTAGCAGGAATATGTTATTGAAAAAAATTAGAAAAATTTATTTTAGCCGTAAATCGAAAATAATGGGGACACCGGAGCTGTTCGAAGCGCCGAGCGCGCCGCGTACGCCCGAATATTTTCAAAGTCCCAACGTACCGATCAAGAGTAAAGTACCATTTTCCTACATTAGATTTCGTTCTAAATACTTAATCCCTATGTAAAAACGTTAGTTAAGCAAGAATATCGTATTTTTAAAAAAATGTAATGATAGGATTTTCCAGAAAATTGAAAAAACCGAAAAATGTCAAGAGTAAAGTGCCATTTTCTGACATTAGATTTCGTTCTAAATGCTTAATCCCTATGTAGAAACGTTAGTTAAGCAAGAATATCGTATTCTTAAAAAAATCTAATGATAGGATTTTTCAGAAAATTGAAAAAACCGTAAAATGTCAAGAGTAAAGTGCCCTTATTTTAAACAATGTATCGTTCTAAATGCTTAATCCCTATGTAAAAAAGTTATTTAAGCAAGAATATGTTATTGAATAAAATGAGAAAAATTTATTTTAGCCGTAAATCGAAAATAATGGATCGAGCGAATCGGTCGATTGCGCCGAGACGCGCCATGATGCAACAGACGAGCGATTGGAACGCCCGAATATTTTCAAAGTCCCAACGTACCGATCAAGAGTAAAGTACCATTTTCCTACATTAGATTTCGTTCTAAATGCTTAATCCCTATGTAAAAACGTTAGTTAAGCAAGAATATCGTATTTTTAAAAAAATCTAATGATAGGATTTCCCAGAAAATTGAAAAAACCGAAAAATGTCAAGAGTAAAGTGCCATTTTCTGACATTAGATTTCGTTCTAAATGCTTAATCCCTATGTAGAAACGTTAGTTAAGCAAGAATATCGTATTTTTAAAAAAATCTAATGATAGGATTTTTCAGAAAATTGAAAAAACCGTAAAATCACAAGAGTAAAGTACCATTATTTTAAACAATATGTCGTTCTAAATGCTTAATCCCTATGTAAAAAAGTTATCTAAGCAAGAATATGTAATTGAAAAAAATTAGAAAAATTTATTTTAGCCGTAAATCGAAAATAATGGGGACACCGGAGCTGTTCGAAGCGCCGAGACGCGCCGCGTACGGCCGAATATTTTCTAAGTCCCAACGTACCGATCAAGAGTAAAGTACCATTTTCCTACATTAGATTTCGTTCTAAATGCTTAATCCCTATGTAAAAACGTTAGTTAAGCAAGAATATCGTATTTTTAAAAAAATCTAATGATAGGATTTCCCAGAAAATTGAAAAAACCGTAAAATGTCAAGAGTAAAGTGCCATTTTCTGACATTAGATTTCGTTCTAAATGCTTAATCCCTATGTAGAAACGTTAGTTAAGCAAGAATATCGTATTTTTAAAAAAATCTAATGATAGGATTTTTCAGAAAATTGAAAAAACCGTAAAATGTCAAGAGTAAAGTGCCCTTATTTTAAACAATGTATCGTTCTAAATGCTTAATCCCTATGTAAAAAAGTTATTTTAGCAGGAATATGTTATTGAAAAAAATTAGAAAAATTTATTTTAGCCGTAAATCGAAAATAATGGGGACACCGGAGCTGTTCGAAGCGCCGAGCGCGCCGCGTACGCCCGAATATTTTCAAAGTCCCAACGTACGGATCAAGAGTAAAGTACCATTTTCCTACATTAGATTTCGTTCTAAATGCTTAATCCCTATGTAAAAACGTTAGTTAAGCAAGAATATCGTATTTTTAAAAAAATCTAATGATAGGATTTCCCAGAAAATTGAAAAAACCGAAAAATGTCAAGAGTAAAGTGCCATTTTCTGACATCAGATTTCGTTCTAAATGCTTAATCCCTATGTAGAAACGTTAGTTAAGCAAGAATATCGTATTTTTAAAAAAATCTAATGATAGGATTTTTCAGAAAATTGAAAAAACCGTAAAATGTCAAGAGTAAAGTGCCCTTATTTTAAACAATGTATCGTTCTAAATGCTTAATCCCTATGTAAAAAAGTTATTTTAGCAGGAATATGTTATTGAAAAAAATTAGAAAAATTTATTTTAGCCGTAAATCGAAAATAATGGGGACACCGGAGCTGTTCGAAGCGCCGAGCGCGCCGCGTACGCCCGAATATTTTCAAAGTCCCAACGTACCGATCAAGAGTAAAGTACCATTTTCCTACATTAGATTTCGTTCTAAATACTTAATCCCTATGTAAAAACGTTAGTTAAGCAAGAATATTGTATTTTTAAAAAAATCTAATGATAGGATTTTCCAGAAAATTGAAAAAACCGAAAAATGTCAAGAGTAAAGTGCCATTTTCTGACATTAGATTTCGTTCTAAATGCTTAATCCCTATGTAGAAACGTTAGTTAAGCAAGAATATCGTATTTTTAAAAAAATCTAATGATAGGATTTTTCAGAAAATTGAAAAAACCGTAAAATGTCAAGAGTAAAGTGCCCTTATTTTAAACAATGTATCGTTCTAAATGCTTAATCCCTATGTAAAAAAGTTATTTTAGCAGGAATATGTTATTGAATAAAATGAGAAAAATTTATTTTAGCCGTAAATCGAAAATAATGGATCGAGCGAATCGGTCGATTGCGCCGAGACGCGCCATGATGCAACAGACGAGCGATTGGAACGCCCGAATATTTTCAAAGTCCCAACGTACCGATCAAGAGTAAAGTACCATTTTCCTACATTAGATTTCGTTCTAAATGCTTAATCCCTATGTAAAAACGTTAGTTAAGCAAGAATATCGTATTTTTAAAAAAATCTAATGATAGGATTTCCCAGAAAATTGAAAAAACCGAAAAATGTCAAGAGTAAAGTGCCATTTTCTGACATTAGATTTCGTTCTAAATGCTTAATCCCTATGTAGAAACGTTAGTTAAGCAAGAATATCGTATTTTTAAAAAAATCTAATGATAGGATTTTTCAGAAAATTGAAAAAACCGTAAAATGTCAAGAGTAAAGTGCCCTTATTTTAAACAATGTATCGTTCTAAATGCTTAATCCCTATGTAAAAAAGTTATTTTAGCAGGAATATGTTATTGAATAAAATGAGAAAAATTTATTTTAGCCGTAAATCGAAAATAATGGATCGAGCGAATCGGTCGATTGCGCCGAGACGCGCCATGATGCAACAGACGAGCGATTGGAACGCCCGAATATTTTCAAAGTCCCAACGTACCGATCAAGAGTAAAGTACCATTTTCCTACATTAGATTTCGTTCTAAATGCTTAATCCCTATGTAAAAACGTTAGTTAAGCAAGAATATCGTATTTTTAAAAAAATCTAATGATAGGATTTCCCAGAAAATTGAAAAAACCGTAAAATGTCAAGAGTAAAGTGCCATTTTCTGACATTAGATTTCGTTCTAAATGCTTAATCCCTATGTAGAAACGTTAGTTAAGCAAGAATATCGTATTTTTAAAAAAATCTAATGATAGGATTTTTCAGAAAATTGAAAAAACCGTAAAATGTCAAGAGTAAAGTGCCCTTATTTTAAACAATGTATCGTTCTAAATGCTTAATCCCTATGTAAAAAAGTTATTTTAGCAGGAATATGTTATTGAAAAAAATTAGAAAAATTTATTTTAGCCGTAAATCGAAAATAATGGGGACACCGGAGCTGTTCGAAGCGCCGAGCGCGCCGCGTACGCCCGAATATTTTCAAAGTCCCAACGTACCGATCAAGAGTAAAGTACCATTTTCCTACATTAGATTTCGTTCTAAATGCTTAATCCCTATGTAAAAACGTTAGTTAAGCAAGAATATCGTATTTTTAAAAAAATCTAATGATAGGATTTCCCAGAAAATTGAAAAAACCGAAAAATGTCAAGAGTAAAGTGCCATTTTCTGACATCAGATTTCGTTCTAAATGCTTAATCCCTATGTAGAAACGTTAGTTAAGCAAGAATATCGTATTTTTAAAAAAATCTAATGATAGGATTTTTCAGAAAATTGAAAAAACCGTAAAATGTCAAGAGTAAAGTGCCCTTATTTTAAACAATGTATCGTTCTAAATGCTTAATCCCTATGTAAAAAAGTTATTTTAGCAGGAATATGTTATTGAAAAAAATTAGAAAAATTTATTTTAGCCGTAAATCGAAAATAATGGGGACACCGGAGCTGTTCGAAGCGCCGAGCGCGCCGCGTACGCCCGAATATTTTCAAAGTCCCAACGTACCGATCAAGAGTAAAGTACCATTTTCCTACATTAGATTTCGTTCTAAATACTTAATCCCTATGTAAAAACGTTAGTTAAGCAAGAATATCGTATTTTTAAAAAAATCTAATGATAGGATTTTCCAGAAAATTGAAAAAACCGAAAAATGTCAAGAGTAAAGTGCCATTTTCTGACATTAGATTTCGTTCTAAATGCTTAATCCCTATGTAGAAACGTTAGTTAAGCAAGAATATCGTATTTTTAAAAAAATCTAATGATAGGATTTTTCAGAAAATTGAAAAAACCGTAAAATGTCAAGAGTAAAGTGCCCTTATTTTAAACAATGTATCGTTCTAAATGCTTAATCCCTATGTAAAAAAGTTATTTTAGCAGGAATATGTTATTGAATAAAATGAGAAAAATTTATTTTAGCCGTAAATCGAAAATAATGGATCGAGCGAATCGGTCGATTGCGCCGAGACGCGCCATGATGCAACAGACGAGCGATTGGAACGCCCGAATATTTTCAAAGTCCCAACGTACCGATCAAGAGTAAAGTACCATTTTCCTACATTAGATTTCGTTCTAAATGCTTAATCCCTATGTAAAAACGTTAGTTAAGCAAGAATATCGTATTTTTAAAAAAATCTAATGATAGGATTTCCCAGAAAATTGAAAAAACCGAAAAATGTCAAGAGTAAAGTGCCATTTTCTGACATTAGATTTCGTTCTAAATGCTTAATCCCTATGTAGAAACGTTAGCTAAGCAAGAATATCGTATTTTTAAAAAAATCTAATGATAGGATTTTTCAGAAAATTGAAAAAACCGTAAAATGTCAAGAGTAAAGTGCCCTTATTTTAAACAATGTATCGTTCTAAATGCTTAATCCCTATGTAAAAAAGTTATTTTAGCAGGAATATGTTATTGAATAAAATGAGAAAAATTTATTTTAGCCGTAAATCGAAAATAATGGATCGAGCGAATCGGTCGATTGCGCCGAGACGCGCCATGATGCAACAGACGAGCGATTGGAACGCCCGAATATTTTCAAAGTCCCAACGTACCGATCAAGAGTAAAGTACCATTTTCCTACATTAGATTTCGTTCTAAATGCTTAATCCCTATGTAAAAACGTTAGTTAAGCAAGAATATCGTATTTTTAAAAAAATCTAATGATAGGATTTCCCAGAAAATTGAAAAAACCGTAAAATGTCAAGAGTAAAGTGCCATTTTCTGACATTAGATTTCGTTCTAAATGCTTAATCCCTATGTAGAAACGTTAGTTAAGCAAGAATATCGTATTTTTAAAAAAATCTAATGATAGGATTTTTCAGAAAATTGAAAAAACCGTAAAATGTCAAGAGTAAAGTGCCCTTATTTTAAACAATGTATCGTTCTAAATGCTTAATCCCTATGTAAAAAAGTTATTTTAGCAGGAATATGTTATTGAAAAAAATTAGAAAAATTTATTTTAGCCGTAAATCGAAAATAATGGGGACACCGGAGCTGTTCGAAGCGCCGAGCGCGCCGCGTACGCCCGAATATTTTCAAAGTCCCAACGTACGGATCAAGAGTAAAGTACCATTTTCCTACATTAGATTTCGTTCTAAATGCTTAATCCCTATGTAAAAACGTTAGTTAAGCAAGAATATCGTATTTTTAAAAAAATCTAATGATAGGATTTCCCAGAAAATTGAAAAAACCGAAAAATGTCAAGAGTAAAGTGCCATTTTCTGACATCAGATTTCGTTCTAAATGCTTAATCCCTATGTAGAAACGTTAGTTAAGCAAGAATATCGTATTTTTAAAAAAATCTAATGATAGGATTTTTCAGAAAATTGAAAAAACCGTAAAATGTCAAGAGTAAAGTGCCCTTATTTTAAACAATGTATCGTTCTAAATGCTTAATCCCTATGTAAAAAAGTTATTTTAGCAGGAATATGTTATTGAAAAAAATTAGAAAAATTTATTTTAGCCGTAAATCGAAAATAATGGGGACACCGGAGCTGTTCGAAGCGCCGAGCGCGCCGCGTACGCCCGAATATTTTCAAAGTCCCAACGTACCGATCAAGAGTAAAGTACCATTTTCCTACATTAGATTTCGTTCTAAATACTTAATCCCTATGTAAAAACGTTAGTTAAGCAAGAATATTGTATTTTTAAAAAAATCTAATGATAGGATTTTCCAGAAAATTGAAAAAACCGAAAAATGTCAAGAGTAAAGTGCCATTTTCTGACATTAGATTTCGTTCTAAATGCTTAATCCCTATGTAGAAACGTTAGTTAAGCAAGAATATCGTATTTTTAAAAAAATCTAATGATAGGATTTTTCAGAAAATTGAAAAAACCGTAAAATGTCAAGAGTAAAGTGCCCTTATTTTAAACAATGTATCGTTCTAAATGCTTAATCCCTATGTAAAAAAGTTATTTTAGCAGGAATATGTTATTGAATAAAATGAGAAAAATTTATTTTAGCCGTAAATCGAAAATAATGGATCGAGCGAATCGGTCGATTGCGCCGAGACGCGCCATGATGCAACAGACGAGCGATTGGAACGCCCGAATATTTTCAAAGTCCCAACGTACCGATCAAGAGTAAAGTACCATTTTCCTACATTAGATTTCGTTCTAAATGCTTAATCCCTATGTAAAAACGTTAGTTAAGCAAGAATATCGTATTTTTAAAAAAATCTAATGATAGGATTTCCCAGAAAATTGAAAAAACCGAAAAATGTCAAGAGTAAAGTGCCATTTTCTGACATTAGATTTCGTTCTAAATGCTTAATCCCTATGTAGAAACGTTAGTTAAGCAAGAATATCGTATTTTTAAAAAAATCTAATGATAGGATTTTTCAGAAAATTGAAAAAACCGTAAAATGTCAAGAGTAAAGTGCCCTTATTTTAAACAATGTATCGTTCTAAATGCTTAATCCCTATGTAAAAAAGTTATTTTAGCAGGAATATGTTATTGAATAAAATGAGAAAAATTTATTTTAGCCGTAAATCGAAAATAATGGATCGAGCGAATCGGTCGATTGCGCCGAGACGCGCCATGATGCAACAGACGAGCGATTGGAACGCCCGAATATTTTCAAAGTCCCAACGTACCGATCAAGAGTAAAGTACCATTTTCCTACATTAGATTTCGTTCTAAATGCTTAATCCCTATGTAAAAACGTTAGTTAAGCAAGAATATCGTATTTTTAAAAAAATCTAATGATAGGATTTCCCAGAAAATTGAAAAAACCGTAAAATGTCAAGAGTAAAGTGCCATTTTCTGACATTAGATTTCGTTCTAAATGCTTAATCCCTATGTAGAAACGTTAGTTAAGCAAGAATATCGTATTTTTAAAAAAATCTAATGATAGGATTTTTCAGAAAATTGAAAAAACCGTAAAATGTCAAGAGTAAAGTGCCCTTATTTTAAACAATGTATCGTTCTAAATGCTTAATCCCTATGTAAAAAAGTTATTTTAGCAGGAATATGTTATTGAAAAAAATTAGAAAAATTTATTTTAGCCGTAAATCGAAAATAATGGGGACACCGGAGCTGTTCGAAGCGCCGAGCGCGCCGCGTACGCCCGAATATTTTCAAAGTCCCAACGTACCGATCAAGAGTAAAGTACCATTTTCCTACATTAGATTTCGTTCTAAATGCTTAATCCCTATGTAAAAACGTTAGTTAAGCAAGAATATCGTATTTTTAAAAAAATCTAATGATAGGATTTCCCAGAAAATTGAAAAAACCGAAAAATGTCAAGAGTAAAGTGCCATTTTCTGACATCAGATTTCGTTCTAAATGCTTAATCCCTATGTAGAAACGTTAGTTAAGCAAGAATATCGTATTTTTAAAAAAATCTAATGATAGGATTTTTCAGAAAATTGAAAAAACCGTAAAATGTCAAGAGTAAAGTGCCCTTATTTTAAACAATGTATCGTTCTAAATGCTTAATCCCTATGTAAAAAAGTTATTTTAGCAGGAATATGTTATTGAAAAAAATTAGAAAAATTTATTTTAGCCGTAAATCGAAAATAATGGGGACACCGGAGCTGTTCGAAGCGCCGAGCGCGCCGCGTACGCCCGAATATTTTCAAAGTCCCAACGTACCGATCAAGAGTAAAGTACCATTTTCCTACATTAGATTTCGTTCTAAATACTTAATCCCTATGTAAAAACGTTAGTTAAGCAAGAATATCGTATTTTTAAAAAAATCTAATGATAGGATTTTCCAGAAAATTGAAAAAACCGAAAAATGTCAAGAGTAAAGTGCCATTTTCTGACATTAGATTTCGTTCTAAATGCTTAATCCCTATGTAGAAACGTTAGTTAAGCAAGAATATCGTATTTTTAAAAAAATCTAATGATAGGATTTTTCAGAAAATTGAAAAAACCGTAAAATGTCAAGAGTAAAGTGCCCTTATTTTAAACAATGTATCGTTCTAAATGCTTAATCCCTATGTAAAAAAGTTATTTTAGCAGGAATATGTTATTGAATAAAATGAGAAAAATTTATTTTAGCCGTAAATCGAAAATAATGGATCGAGCGAATCGGTCGATTGCGCCGAGACGCGCCATGATGCAACAGACGAGCGATTGGAACGCCCGAATATTTTCAAAGTCCCAACGTACCGATCAAGAGTAAAGTACCATTTTCCTACATTAGATTTCGTTCTAAATGCTTAATCCCTATGTAAAAACGTTAGTTAAGCAAGAATATCGTATTTTTAAAAAAATCTAATGATAGGATTTCCCAGAAAATTGAAAAAACCGAAAAATGTCAAGAGTAAAGTGCCATTTTCTGACATTAGATTTCGTTCTAAATGCTTAATCCCTATGTAGAAACGTTAGCTAAGCAAGAATATCGTATTTTTAAAAAAATCTAATGATAGGATTTTTCAGAAAATTGAAAAAACCGTAAAATGTCAAGAGTAAAGTGCCCTTATTTTAAACAATGTATCGTTCTAAATGCTTAATCCCTATGTAAAAAAGTTATTTTAGCAGGAATATGTTATTGAATAAAATGAGAAAAATTTATTTTAGCCGTAAATCGAAAATAATGGATCGAGCGAATCGGTCGATTGCGCCGAGACGCGCCATGATGCAACAGACGAGCGATTGGAACGCCCGAATATTTTCAAAGTCCCAACGTACCGATCAAGAGTAAAGTACCATTTTCCTACATTAGATTTCGTTCTAAATGCTTAATCCCTATGTAAAAACGTTAGTTAAGCAAGAATATCGTATTTTTAAAAAAATCTAATGATAGGATTTCCCAGAAAATTGAAAAAACCGTAAAATGTCAAGAGTAAAGTGCCATTTTCTGACATTAGATTTCGTTCTAAATGCTTAATCCCTATGTAGAAACGTTAGTTAAGCAAGAATATCGTATTTTTAAAAAAATCTAATGATAGGATTTTTCAGAAAATTGAAAAAACCGTAAAATGTCAAGAGTAAAGTGCCCTTATTTTAAACAATGTATCGTTCTAAATGCTTAATCCCTATGTAAAAAAGTTATTTTAGCAGGAATATGTTATTGAAAAAAATTAGAAAAATTTATTTTAGCCGTAAATCGAAAATAATGGGGACACCGGAGCTGTTCGAAGCGCCGAGCGCGCCGCGTACGCCCGAATATTTTCAAAGTCCCAACGTACCGATCAAGAGTAAAGTACCATTTTCCTACATTAGATTTCGTTCTAAATGCTTAATCCCTATGTAAAAACGTTAGTTAAGCAAGAATATCGTATTTTTAAAAAAATCTAATGATAGGATTTCCCAGAAAATTGAAAAAACCGAAAAATGTCAAGAGTAAAGTGCCATTTTCTGACATCAGATTTCGTTCTAAATGCTTAATCCCTATGTAGAAACGTTAGTTAAGCAAGAATATCGTATTTTTAAAAAAATCTAATGATAGGATTTTTCAGAAAATTGAAAAAACCGTAAAATGTCAAGAGTAAAGTGCCCTTATTTTAAACAATGTATCGTTCTAAATGCTTAATCCCTATGTAAAAAAGTTATTTTAGCAGGAATATGTTATTGAAAAAAATTAGAAAAATTTATTTTAGCCGTAAATCGAAAATAATGGGGACACCGGAGCTGTTCGAAGCGCCGAGCGCGCCGCGTACGCCCGAATATTTTCAAAGTCCCAACGTACCGATCAAGAGTAAAGTACCATTTTCCTACATTAGATTTCGTTCTAAATACTTAATCCCTATGTAAAAACGTTAGTTAAGCAAGAATATCGTATTTTTAAAAAAATCTAATGATAGGATTTTCCAGAAAATTGAAAAAACCGAAAAATGTCAAGAGTAAAGTGCCATTTTCTGACATTAGATTTCGTTCTAAATGCTTAATCCCTATGTAGAAACGTTAGTTAAGCAAGAATATCGTATTTTTAAAAAAATCTAATGATAGGATTTTTCAGAAAATTGAAAAAACCGTAAAATGTCAAGAGTAAAGTGCCCTTATTTTAAACAATGTATCGTTCTAAATGCTTAATCCCTATGTAAAAAAGTTATTTTAGCAGGAATATGTTATTGAATAAAATGAGAAAAATTTATTTTAGCCGTAAATCGAAAATAATGGATCGAGCGAATCGGTCGATTGCGCCGAGACGCGCCATGATGCAACAGACGAGCGATTGGAACGCCCGAATATTTTCAAAGTCCCAACGTACCGATCAAGAGTAAAGTACCATTTTCCTACATTAGATTTCGTTCTAAATGCTTAATCCCTATGTAAAAACGTTAGTTAAGCAAGAATATCGTATTTTTAAAAAAATCTAATGATAGGATTTCCCAGAAAATTGAAAAAACCGAAAAATGTCAAGAGTAAAGTGCCATTTTCTGACATTAGATTTCGTTCTAAATGCTTAATCCCTATGTAGAAACGTTAGCTAAGCAAGAATATCGTATTTTTAAAAAAATCTAATGATAGGATTTTTCAGAAAATTGAAAAAACCGTAAAATGTCAAGAGTAAAGTGCCCTTATTTTAAACAATGTATCGTTCTAAATGCTTAATCCCTATGTAAAAAAGTTATTTTAGCAGGAATATGTTATTGAATAAAATGAGAAAAATTTATTTTAGCCGTAAATCGAAAATAATGGATCGAGCGAATCGGTCGATTGCGCCGAGACGCGCCATGATGCAACAGACGAGCGATTGGAACGCCCGAATATTTTCAAAGTCCCAACGTACCGATCAAGAGTAAAGTACCATTTTCCTACATTAGATTTCGTTCTAAATGCTTAATCCCTATGTAAAAACGTTAGTTAAGCAAGAATATCGTATTTTTAAAAAAATCTAATGATAGGATTTCCCAGAAAATTGAAAAAACCGAAAAATGTCAAGAGTAAAGTGCCATTTTCTGACATTAGATTTCGTTCTAAATGCTTAATCCCTATGTAGAAACGTTAGTTAAGCAAGAATATCGTATTTTTAAAAAAATCTAATGATAGGATTTTTCAGAAAATTGAAAAAACCGTAAAATGTCAAGAGTAAAGTGCCCTTATTTTAAACAATGTATCGTTCTAAATGCTTAATCCCTATGTAAAAAAGTTATTTTAGCAGGAATATGTTATTGAAAAAAATTAGAAAAATTTATTTTAGCCGTAAATCGAAAATAATGGGGACACCGGAGCTGTTCGAAGCGCCGAGCGCGCCGTGTACGCCCGAATATTTTCAAAGTCCCAACGTACCGATCAAGAGTAAAGTACCATTTTCCTACATTAGATTTCGTTCTAAATACTTAATCCCTATGTAAAAACGTTAGTTAAGCAAGAATATCGTATTTTTAAAAAAATCTAATGATAGGATTTCCCAGAAAATTGAAAAAACCGAAAAATGTCAAGAGTAAAGTGCCATTTTCTGACATTAGATTTCGTTCTAAATGCTTAATCCCTATGTAGAAACGTTAGTTAAGCAAGAATATCGTATTCTTAAAAAAATCTAATGATAGGATTTTTCAGAAAATTGAAAAAACCGTAAAATGTCAAGAGTAAAGTGCCCTTATTTTAAACAATGTATCGTTCTAAATGCTTAATCCCTATGTAAAAAAGTTATTTAAGCAGGAATATGTTATTGAATAAAATGAGAAAAATTTATTTTAGCCGTAAATCGAAAATAATGGATCGAGCGAATCGGTCGATTGCGCCGAGACGCGCTATGATGCAACAGACGAGCGATTGGAACGCCCGAATATTTTCAAAGTCCCAACGTACCGATCAAGAGTAAAGTACCATTTTCCTACATTAGATTTCGTTCTAAATGCTTAATCCCTATGTAAAAACGTTAGTTAAGCAAGAATATCGTATTTTTAAAAAAATCTAATGATAGGATTTCCCAGAAAATTGAAAAAACCGTAAAATGTCAAGACTAAAGTGCCATTTTCTGACATTAGATTTCGTTCTAAATGCTTAATCCCTATGTAGAAACGTTAGTTAAGCAAGAATATCGTATTTTTAAAAAAATCTAATGATAGGATTTTTCAGAAACTTGAAAAAACCGAAAAATGTCAAGAGTAAAGTGCCATTTTCTGACAATAGATTTCGTTCTAAATGCTTAATCCCTATGTAGAAACGTTAGTTAAGCAAGAATATCGTATTCTTAAAAAAATCTAATGATAGGATTTTTCAGAAAATTGAAAAAACCGTAAAATGTCAAGAGTAAAGTGCCCTTATTTTAAACAATGTATCGTTCTAAATGCTTAATCCCTATGTAAAAAAGTTATTTTAGCAGGAATATGTTATTGAAAAAAATTAGAAAAATTTATTTTAGCCGTAAATCGAAAATAATGGGGACACCGGAGCTGTTCGAAGCGCCGAGCGCGCCGCGTACGCCCGAATATTTTCAAAGTCCCAACGTACCGATCAAGAGTAAAGTACCATTTTCCTACATTAGATTTCGTTCTAAATACTTAATCCCTATGTAAAAACGTTAGTTAAGCAAGAATATTGTATTTTTAAAAAAATCTAATGATAGGATTTTCCAGAAAATTGAAAAAACCGAAAAATGTCAAGAGTAAAGTGCCATTTTCTGACATTAGATTTCGTTCTAAATGCTTAATCCCTATGTAGAAACGTTAGTTAAGCAAGAATATCGTATTCTTAAAAAAATCTAATGATAGGATTTTTCAGAAAATTGAAAAAACCGTAAAATGTCAAGAGTAAAGTGCCCTTATTTTAAACAATGTATCGTTCTAAATGCTTAATCCCTATGTAAAAAAGTTATTTTAGCAGGAATATGTTATTGAAAAAAATTAGAAAAATTTATTTTAGCCGTAAATCGAAAATAATGGGGACACCGGAGCTGTTCGAAGCGCCGAGCGCGCCGCGTACGCCCGAATATTTTCAAAGTCCCAACGTACCGATCAAGAGTAAAGTACCATTTTCCTACATTAGATTTCGTTCTAAATGCTTAATCCCTATGTAAAAACGTTAGTTAAGCAAGAATATCGTATTTTTAAAAAAATCTAATGATAGGATTTCCCAGAAAATTGAAAAAACCGAAAAATGTCAAGAGTAAAGTGCCATTTTCTGACATCAGATTTCGTTCTAAATGCTTAATCCCTATGTAGAAACGTTAGTTAAGCAAGAATATCGTATTTTTAAAAAAATCTAATGATAGGATTTTTCAGAAAATTGAAAAAACCGTAAAATGTCAAGAGTAAAGTGCCCTTATTTTAAACAATGTATCGTTCTAAATGCTTAATCCCTATGTAAAAAAGTTATTTTAGCAGGAATATGTTATTGAAAAAAATTAGAAAAATTTATTTTAGCCGTAAATCGAAAATAATGGGGACACCGGAGCTGTTCGAAGCGCCGAGCGCGCCGCGTACGCCCGAATATTTTCAAAGTCCCAACGTACCGATCAAGAGTAAAGTACCATTTTCCTACATTAGATTTCGTTCTAAATACTTAATCCCTATGTAAAAACGTTAGTTAAGCAAGAATATCGTATTTTTAAAAAAATCTAATGATAGGATTTTCCAGAAAATTGAAAAAACCGAAAAATGTCAAGAGTAAAGTGCCATTTTCTGACATTAGATTTCGTTCTAAATGCTTAATCCCTATGTAGAAACGTTAGTTAAGCAAGAATATCGTATTTTTAAAAAAATCTAATGATAGGATTTTTCAGAAAATTGAAAAAACCGTAAAATGTCAAGAGTAAAGTGCCCTTATTTTAAACAATGTATCGTTCTAAATGCTTAATCCCTATGTAAAAAAGTTATTTTAGCAGGAATATGTTATTGAATAAAATGAGAAAAATTTATTTTAGCCGTAAATCGAAAATAATGGATCGAGCGAATCGGTCGATTGCGCCGAGACGCGCCATGATGCAACAGACGAGCGATTGGAACGCCCGAATATTTTCAAAGTCCCAACGTACCGATCAAGAGTAAAGTACCATTTTCCTACATTAGATTTCGTTCTAAATGCTTAATCCCTATGTAAAAACGTTAGTTAAGCAAGAATATCGTATTTTTAAAAAAATCTAATGATAGGATTTCCCAGAAAATTGAAAAAACCGAAAAATGTCAAGAGTAAAGTGCCATTTTCTGACATTAGATTTCGTTCTAAATGCTTAATCCCTATGTAGAAACGTTAGTTAAGCAAGAATATCGTATTTTTAAAAAAATCTAATGATAGGATTTTTCAGAAACTTGAAAAAACCGAAAAATGTCAAGAGTAAAGTGCCATTTTCTGACAATAGATTTCGTTCTAAATGCTTAATCCCTATGTAGAAACGTTAGTTAAGCAAGAATATCGTATTCTTAAAAAAATCTAATGATAGGATTTTTCAGAAAATTGAAAAAACCGTAAAATGTCAAGAGTAAAGTGCCCTTATTTTAAACAATGTATCGTTCTAAATGCTTAATCCCTATGTAAAAAAGTTATTTTAGCAGGAATATGTTATTGAAAAAAATTAGAAAAATTTATTTTAGCCGTAAATCGAAAATAATGGGGACACCGGAGCTGTTCGAAGCGCCGAGCGCGCCGCGTACGCCCGAATATTTTCAAAGTCCCAACGTACCGATCAAGAGTAAAGTACCATTTTCCTACATTAGATTTCGTTCTAAATACTTAATCCCTATGTAAAAACGTTAGTTAAGCAAGAATATTGTATTTTTAAAAAAATCTAATGATAGGATTTTCCAGAAAATTGAAAAAACCGAAAAATGTCAAGAGTAAAGTGCCATTTTCTGACATTAGATTTCGTTCTAAATGCTTAATCCCTATGTAGAAACGTTAGTTAAGCAAGAATATCGTATTCTTAAAAAAATCTAATGATAGGATTTTTCAGAAAATTGAAAAAACCGTAAAATGTCAAGAGTAAAGTGCCCTTATTTTAAACAATGTATCGTTCTAAATGCTTAATCCCTATGTAAAAAAGTTATTTTAGCAGGAATATGTTATTGAAAAAAATTAGAAAAATTTATTTTAGCCGTAAATCGAAAATAATGGGGACACCGGAGCTGTTCGAAGCGCCGAGCGCGCCGCGTACGCCCGAATATTTTCAAAGTCCCAACGTACCGATCAAGAGTAAAGTACCATTTTCCTACATTAGATTTCGTTCTAAATGCTTAATCCCTATGTAAAAACGTTAGTTAAGCAAGAATATCGTATTTTTAAAAAAATCTAATGATAGGATTTCCCAGAAAATTGAAAAAACCGAAAAATGTCAAGAGTAAAGTGCCATTTTCTGACATCAGATTTCGTTCTAAATGCTTAATCCCTATGTAGAAACGTTAGTTAAGCAAGAATATCGTATTTTTAAAAAAATCTAATGATAGGATTTTTCAGAAAATTGAAAAAACCGTAAAATGTCAAGAGTAAAGTGCCCTTATTTTAAACAATGTATCGTTCTAAATGCTTAATCCCTATGTAAAAAAGTTATTTTAGCAGGAATATGTTATTGAAAAAAATTAGAAAAATTTATTTTAGCCGTAAATCGAAAATAATGGGGACACCGGAGCTGTTCGAAGCGCCGAGCGCGCCGCGTACGCCCGAATATTTTCAAAGTCCCAACGTACCGATCAAGAGTAAAGTACCATTTTCCTACATTAGATTTCGTTCTAAATACTTAATCCCTATGTAAAAACGTTAGTTAAGCAAGAATATCGTATTTTTAAAAAAATCTAATGATAGGATTTTCCAGAAAATTGAAAAAACCGAAAAATGTCAAGAGTAAAGTGCCATTTTCTGACATTAGATTTCGTTCTAAATGCTTAATCCCTATGTAGAAACGTTAGTTAAGCAAGAATATCGTATTTTTAAAAAAATCTAATGATAGGATTTTTCAGAAAATTGAAAAAACCGTAAAATGTCAAGAGTAAAGTGCCCTTATTTTAAACAATGTATCGTTCTAAATGCTTAATCCCTATGTAAAAAAGTTATTTTAGCAGGAATATGTTATTGAATAAAATGAGAAAAATTTATTTTAGCCGTAAATCGAAAATAATGGATCGAGCGAATCGGTCGATTGCGCCGAGACGCGCCATGATGCAACAGACGAGCGATTGGAACGCCCGAATATTTTCAAAGTCCCAACGTACCGATCAAGAGTAAAGTACCATTTTCCTACATTAGATTTCGTTCTAAATGCTTAATCCCTATGTAAAAACGTTAGTTAAGCAAGAATATCGTATTTTTAAAAAAATCTAATGATAGGATTTCCCAGAAAATTGAAAAAACCGAAAAATGTCAAGAGTAAAGTGCCATTTTCTGACATTAGATTTCGTTCTAAATGCTTAATCCCTATGTAGAAACGTTAGTTAAGCAAGAATATCGTATTTTTAAAAAAATCTAATGATAGGATTTTTCAGAAAATTGAAAAAACCGTAAAATGTCAAGAGTAAAGTGCCCTTATTTTAAACAATGTATCGTTCTAAATGCTTAATCCCTATGTAAAAAAGTTATTTTAGCAGGAATATGTTATTGAATAAAATGAGAAAAATTTATTTTAGCCGTAAATCGAAAATAATGGATCGAGCGAATCGGTCGATTGCGCCGAGACGCGCCATGATGCAACAGACGAGCGATTGGAACGCCCGAATATTTTCAAAGTCCCAACGTACCGATCAAGAGTAAAGTACCATTTTCCTACATTAGATTTCGTTCTAAATGCTTAATCCCTATGTAAAAACGTTAGTTAAGCAAGAATATCGTATTTTTAAAAAAATCTAATGATAGGATTTCCCAGAAAATTGAAAAAACCGTAAAATGTCAAGAGTAAAGTGCCATTTTCTGACATTAGATTTCGTTCTAAATGCTTAATCCCTATGTAGAAACGTTAGTTAAGCAAGAATATCGTATTTTTAAAAAAATCTAATGATAGGATTTTTCAGAAAATTGAAAAAACCGTAAAATGTCAAGAGTAAAGTGCCCTTATTTTAAACAATGTATCGTTCTAAATGCTTAATCCCTATGTAAAAAAGTTATTTTAGCAGGAATATGTTATTGAAAAAAATTAGAAAAATTTATTTTAGCCGTAAATCGAAAATAATGGGGACACCGGAGCTGTTCGAAGCGCCGAGCGCGCCGCGTACGCCCGAATATTTTCAAAGTCCCAACGTACCGATCAAGAGTAAAGTACCATTTTCCTACATTAGATTTCGTTCTAAATGCTTAATCCCTATGTAAAAACGTTAGTTAAGCAAGAATATCGTATTTTTAAAAAAATCTAATGATAGGATTTCCCAGAAAATTGAAAAAACCGAAAAATGTCAAGAGTAAAGTGCCATTTTCTGACATCAGATTTCGTTCTAAATGCTTAATCCCTATGTAGAAACGTTAGTTAAGCAAGAATATCGTATTTTTAAAAAAATCTAATGATAGGATTTTTCAGAAAATTGAAAAAACCGTAAAATGTCAAGAGTAAAGTGCCCTTATTTTAAACAATGTATCGTTCTAAATGCTTAATCCCTATGTAAAAAAGTTATTTTAGCAGGAATATGTTATTGAAAAAAATTAGAAAAATTTATTTTAGCCGTAAATCGAAAATAATGGGGACACCGGAGCTGTTCGAAGCGCCGAGCGCGCCGCGTACGCCCGAATATTTTCAAAGTCCCAACGTACCGATCAAGAGTAAAGTACCATTTTCCTACATTAGATTTCGTTCTAAATACTTAATCCCTATGTAAAAACGTTAGTTAAGCAAGAATATCGTATTTTTAAAAAAATCTAATGATAGGATTTTCCAGAAAATTGAAAAAACCGAAAAATGTCAAGAGTAAAGTGCCATTTTCTGACATTAGATTTCGTTCTAAATGCTTAATCCCTATGTAGAAACGTTAGTTAAGCAAGAATATCGTATTTTTAAAAAAATCTAATGATAGGATTTTTCAGAAAATTGAAAAAACCGTAAAATGTCAAGAGTAAAGTGCCCTTATTTTAAACAATGTATCGTTCTAAATGCTTAATCCCTATGTAAAAAAGTTATTTTAGCAGGAATATGTTATTGAATAAAATGAGAAAAATTTATTTTAGCCGTAAATCGAAAATAATGGATCGAGCGAATCGGTCGATTGCGCCGAGACGCGCCATGATGCAACAGACGAGCGATTGGAACGCCCGAATATTTTCAAAGTCCCAACGTACCGATCAAGAGTAAAGTACCATTTTCCTACATTAGATTTCGTTCTAAATGCTTAATCCCTATGTAAAAACGTTAGTTAAGCAAGAATATCGTATTTTTAAAAAAATCTAATGATAGGATTTCCCAGAAAATTGAAAAAACCGAAAAATGTCAAGAGTAAAGTGCCATTTTCTGACATTAGATTTCGTTCTAAATGCTTAATCCCTATGTAGAAACGTTAGTTAAGCAAGAATATCGTATTTTTAAAAAAATCTAATGATAGGATTTTTCAGAAAATTGAAAAAACCGTAAAATGTCAAGAGTAAAGTGCCCTTATTTTAAACAATGTATCGTTCTAAATGCTTAATCCCTATGTAAAAAAGTTATTTTAGCAGGAATATGTTATTGAATAAAATGAGAAAAATTTATTTTAGCCGTAAATCGAAAATAATGGATCGAGCGAATCGGTCGATTGCGCCGAGACGCGCCATGATGCAACAGACGAGCGATTGGAACGCCCGAATATTTTCAAAGTCCCAACGTACCGATCAAGAGTAAAGTACCATTTTCCTACATTAGATTTCGTTCTAAATGCTTAATCCCTATGTAAAAACGTTAGTTAAGCAAGAATATCGTATTTTTAAAAAAATCTAATGATAGGATTTCCCAGAAAATTGAAAAAACCGAAAAATGTCAAGAGTAAAGTGCCATTTTCTGACATTAGATTTCGTTCTAAATGCTTAATCCCTATGTAGAAACGTTAGTTAAGCAAGAATATCGTATTTTTAAAAAAATCTAATGATAGGATTTTTCAGAAAATTGAAAAAACCGTAAAATGTCAAGAGTAAAGTGCCCTTATTTTAAACAATGTATCGTTCTAAATGCTTAATCCCTATGTAAAAAAGTTATTTTAGCAGGAATATGTTATTGAAAAAAATTAGAAAAATTTATTTTAGCCGTAAATCGAAAATAATGGGGACACCGGAGCTGTTCGAAGCGCCGAGCGCGCCGTGTACGCCCGAATATTTTCAAAGTCCCAACGTACCGATCAAGAGTAAAGTACCATTTTCCTACATTAGATTTCGTTCTAAATACTTAATCCCTATGTAAAAACGTTAGTTAAGCAAGAATATCGTATTTTTAAAAAAATCTAATGATAGGATTTCCCAGAAAATTGAAAAAACCGAAAAATGTCAAGAGTAAAGTGCCATTTTCTGACATTAGATTTCGTTCTAAATGCTTAATCCCTATGTAGAAACGTTAGTTAAGCAAGAATATCGTATTCTTAAAAAAATCTAATGATAGGATTTTTCAGAAAATTGAAAAAACCGTAAAATGTCAAGAGTAAAGTGCCCTTATTTTAAACAATGTATCGTTCTAAATGCTTAATCCCTATGTAAAAAAGTTATTTAAGCAGGAATATGTTATTGAATAAAATGAGAAAAATTTATTTTAGCCGTAAATCGAAAATAATGGATCGAGCGAATCGGTCGATTGCGCCGAGACGCGCTATGATGCAACAGACGAGCGATTGGAACGCCCGAATATTTTCAAAGTCCCAACGTACCGATCAAGAGTAAAGTACCATTTTCCTACATTAGATTTCGTTCTAAATGCTTAATCCCTATGTAAAAACGTTAGTTAAGCAAGAATATCGTATTTTTAAAAAAATCTAATGATAGGATTTCCCAGAAAATTGAAAAAACCGTAAAATGTCAAGACTAAAGTGCCATTTTCTGACATTAGATTTCGTTCTAAATGCTTAATCCCTATGTAGAAACGTTAGTTAAGCAAGAATATCGTATTTTTAAAAAAATCTAATGATAGGATTTTTCAGAAACTTGAAAAAACCGAAAAATGTCAAGAGTAAAGTGCCATTTTCTGACAATAGATTTCGTTCTAAATGCTTAATCCCTATGTAGAAACGTTAGTTAAGCAAGAATATCGTATTCTTAAAAAAATCTAATGATAGGATTTTTCAGAAAATTGAAAAAACCGTAAAATGTCAAGAGTAAAGTGCCCTTATTTTAAACAATGTATCGTTCTAAATGCTTAATCCCTATGTAAAAAAGTTATTTTAGCAGGAATATGTTATTGAAAAAAATTAGAAAAATTTATTTTAGCCGTAAATCGAAAATAATGGGGACACCGGAGCTGTTCGAAGCGCCGAGCGCGCCGCGTACGCCCGAATATTTTCAAAGTCCCAACGTACCGATCAAGAGTAAAGTACCATTTTCCTACATTAGATTTCGTTCTAAATACTTAATCCCTATGTAAAAACGTTAGTTAAGCAAGAATATTGTATTTTTAAAAAAATCTAATGATAGGATTTTCCAGAAAATTGAAAAAACCGAAAAATGTCAAGAGTAAAGTGCCATTTTCTGACATTAGATTTCGTTCTAAATGCTTAATCCCTATGTAGAAACGTTAGTTAAGCAAGAATATCGTATTCTTAAAAAAATCTAATGATAGGATTTTTCAGAAAATTGAAAAAACCGTAAAATGTCAAGAGTAAAGTGCCCTTATTTTAAACAATGTATCGTTCTAAATGCTTAATCCCTATGTAAAAAAGTTATTTTAGCAGGAATATGTTATTGAATAAAATGAGAAAAATTTATTTTAGCCGTAAATCGAAAATAATGGATCGAGCGAATCGGTCGATTGCGCCGAGACGCGCTATGATGCAACAGACGAGCGATTGGAACGCCCGAATATTTTCAAAGTCCCAACGTACCGATCAAGAGTAAAGTACCATTTTCCTACATTAGATTTCGTTCTAAATACTTAATCCCTATGTAAAAACGTTAGTTAAGCAAGAATATCGTATTTTTAAAAAAATCTAATGATAGGATTTCCCAGAAAATTGAAAAAACCGAAAAATGTCAAGAGTAAAGTGCCATTTTCTGACATTAGATTTCGTTCTAAATGCTTAATCCCTATGTAGAAACGTTAGTTAAGCAAGAATATCGTATTTTTAAAAAAATCTAATGATAGGATTTTTCAGAAAATTGAAAAAACGGTAAAATGTCAAGAGTAAAGTGCCCTTATTTTAAACAATGTATCGTTCTAAATGCTTAATCCCTATGTAAAAAAGTTATTTTAGCAGGAATATGTTATTGAAAAAAATTAGAAAAATTTATTTTAGCCGTAAATCGAAAATAATGGGGACACCGGAGCTGTTCGAAGCGCCGAGCGCGCCGCGTACGCCCGAATATTTTCAAAGTCCCAACGTACCGATCAAGAGTAAAGTACCATTTTCCTACATTAGATTTCGTTCTAAATACTTAATCCCTATGTAAAAACGTTAGTTAAGCAAGAATATCGTATTTTTAAAAAAATCTAATGATAGGATTTCCCAGAAAATTGAAAAAACCGAAAAATGTCAAGAGTAAAGTGCCATTTTCTGACATTAGATTTCGTTCTAAATGCTTAATCCCTGTGTAGAAACGTTAGTTAAGCAAGAATATCGTATTCTTAAAAAAATCTAATGATAGGATTTTTCAGAAAATTGAAAAAACCGTAAAATGTCAAGAGTAAAGTGCCCTTATTTTAAACAATGTATCGTTCTAAATGCTTAATCCCTATGTAAAAAAGTTATTTAAGCAAGAATATGTTATTGAATAAAATGAGAAAAATTTATTTTAGCCGTAAATCGAAAATAATGGATCGAGCGAATCGGTCGATTGCGCCGAGACGCGCCATGATGCAACAGACGAGCGATTGGAACGCCCGAATATTTTCAAAGTCCCAACGTACCGATCAAGAGTAAAGTACCATTTTCCTACATTAGATTTCGTTCTAAATGCTTAATCCCTATGTAAAAACGTTAGTTAAGCAAGAATATCGTATTTTTAAAAAAATCTAATGATAGGATTTCCCAGAAAATTGAAAAAACCGAAAAATGTCAAGAGTAAAGTGCCATTTTCTGACATTAGATTTCGTTCTAAATGCTTAATCCCTATGTAGAAACGTTAGTTAAGCAAGAATATCGTATTTTTAAAAAAATCTAATGATAGGATTTTTCAGAAAATTGAAAAAACCGTAAAATGTCAAGAGTAAAGTGCCCTTATTTTAAACAATGTATCGTTCTAAATGCTTAATCCCTATGTAAAAAAGTTATTTTAGCAGGAATATGTTATTGAATAAAATGAGAAAAATTTATTTTAGCCGTAAATCGAAAATAATGGATCGAGCGAATCGGTCGATTGCGCCGAGACGCGCTATGATGCAACAGACGAGCGATTGGAACGCCCGAATATTTTCAAAGTCCCAACGTACCGATCAAGAGTAAAGTACCATTTTCCTACATTAGATTTCGTTCTAAATACTTAATCCCTATGTAAAAACGTTAGTTAAGCAAGAATATCGTATTTTTAAAAAAATCTAATGATAGGATTTCCCAGAAAATTGAAAAAACCGAAAAATGTCAAGAGTAAAGTGCCATTTTCTGACATTAGATTTCGTTCTAAATGCTTAATCCCTATGTAGAAACGTTAGTTAAGCAAGAATATCGTATTTTTAAAAAAATCTAATGATAGGATTTTTCAGAAAATTGAAAAAACCGTAAAATGTCAAGAGTAAAGTGCCCTTATTTTAAACAATGTATCGTTCTAAATGCTTAATCCCTATGTAAAAAAGTTATTTTAGCAGGAATATGTTATTGAATAAAATGAGAAAAATTTATTTTAGCCGTAAATCGAAAATAATGGATCGAGCGAATCGGTCGATTGCGCCGAGACGCGCTATGATGCAACAGACGAGCGATTGGAACGCCCGAATATTTTCAAAGTCCCAACGTACCGATCAAGAGTAAAGTACCATTTTCCTACATTAGATTTCGTTCTAAATACTTAATCCCTATGTAAAAACGTTAGTTAAGCAAGAATATCGTATTTTTAAAAAAATCTAATGATAGGATTTTCCAGAAAATTGAAAAAACCGAAAAATGTCAAGAGTAAAGTGCCATTTTCTGACATTAGATTTCGTTCTAAATGCTTAATCCCTATGTAGAAACGTTAGTTAAGCAAGAATATCGTATTCTTAAAAAAATCTAATGATAGGATTTTTCAGAAAATTGAAAAAACCGTAAAATGTCAAGAGTAAAGTGCCCTTATTTTAAACAATGTATCGTTCTAAATGCTTAATCCCTATGTAAAAAAGTTATTTAAGCAAGAATATGTTATTGAATAAAATGAGAAAAATTTATTTTAGCCGTAAATCGAAAATAATGGATCGAGCGAATCGGTCGATTGCGCCGAGACGCGCTATGATGCAACAGACGAGCGATTGGAACGCCCGAATATTTTCAAAGTCCCAACGTACCGATCAAGAGTAAAGTACCATTTTCCTACATTAGATTTCGTTCTAAATGCTTAATCCCTATGTAAAAACGTTAGTTAAGCAAGAATATCGTATTTTTAAAAAAATCTAATGATAGGATTTCCCAGAAAATTGAAAAAACCGAAAAATGTCAAGAGTAAAGTGCCATTTTCTGACATTAGATTTCGTTCTAAATGCTTAATCCCTATGTAGAAACGTTAGTTAAGCAAGAATATCGTATTTTTAAAAAAATCTAATGATAGGATTTTTCAGAAAATTGAAAAAACCGTAAAATGTCAAGAGTAAAGTGCCCTTATTTTAAACAATGTATCGTTCTAAATGCTTAATCCCTATGTAAAAAAGTTATTTTAGCAGGAATATGTTATTGAATAAAATGAGAAAAATTTATTTTAGCCGTAAATCGAAAATAATGGATCGAGCGAATCGGTCGATTGCGCCGAGACGCGCCATGATGCAACAGACGAGCGATTGGAACGCCCGAATATTTTCAAAGTCCCAACGTACCGATCAAGAGTAAAGTACCATTTTCCTACATTAGATTTCGTTCTAAATACTTAATCCCTATGTAAAAACGTTAGTTAAGCAAGAATATCGTATTTTTAAAAAAATCTAATGATAGGATTTCCCAGAAAATTGAAAAAACCGAAAAATGTCAAGAGTAAAGTGCCATTTTCTGACATTAGATTTCGTTCTAAATGCTTAATCCCTATGTAGAAACGTTAGTTAAGCAAGAATATCGTATTTTTAAAAAAATCTAATGATAGGATTTCCCAGAAAATTGAAAAAACCGAAAAATGTCAAGAGTAAAGTGCCATTTTCTGACATTAGATTTCGTTCTAAATGCTTAATCCCTATGTAGAAACGTTAGTTAAGCAAGAATATCGTATTCTTAAAAAAATCTAATGATAGGATTTTTCAGAAAATTGAAAAAACCGTAAAATGTCAAGAGTAAAGTGCCCTTATTTTAAACAATGTATCGTTCTAAATGCTTAATCCCTATGTAAAAAAGTTATTTAAGCAAGAATATGTTATTGAATAAAATTAGAAAAATTTATTTTAGCCGTAAATCGAAAAAGAGACTGTTCGTTTCTCTGTCTCTCTCGCGCGATCGAACTATCGATGTTTCCCGACAAACTATTGGGAGTTTAATTAAACTTTATACATGAAATTACTCGTTTTGATCCCCGCTACACAGCCGTATACTTTTTATAATTTTGTGGAATCGGGAACCTTGAAATATTTAACATAACGCGGATCGTCTGTCTCTGTCTCTTTCTAGATCGGAATAATCGATGTTTCCCGGCAAACTATTGGGAGATTAATTAAACTTTATACATGAAATTACTCGTTTTGATCCCCGCTACACAGCCGTATACTTTTTATAATTTTGTGGAATCGGGAACCTTGAAATATTTAACATAACGCGGATCGTCTGTCTCTGTCTCTTTCTAGATCGGAAGAATCGATGTTTCCCGGCAAACTATTGGGAGATTAATTAAACTTTATACATGAAATTACTCGTTTTGATCCCCGCTACACAGCCGTATACTTTTTATAATTTTGTGGAATCGGGAACCTTGAAATATTTAACATAACGCGGATCGTCTGTCTCTGTCTCTTTCTAGATCGGAAGAATCGATGTTTCCCGGCAAACTATTGGGAGTTTAATTAAACTTTATACATGAAATTACTCGTTTTGATCCCCGCTACACAGCCGTATACTTTTTATAATTTTGTGGAATCGGGAACCTTGAAATATTTAACATAACGCGGATCGTCTGTCTCTGTCTCTTTCTAGATCGGAAGAATCGATGTTTCCCGGCAAACTATTGGGAGATTAATTAAACTTTATACATGAAATTACTCGTTTTGATCCCCGCTACACAGCCGTATACTTTTTATAATTTTGTGGAATCGGGAACCTTGAAATATTTAACATAACGCGGATCGTCTGTCTCTGTCTCTTTCTAGATCGGAAGAATCGATGTTTCCCGGCAAACTATTGGGAGTTTAATTAAACTTTATACATGAAATTACTCGTTTTGATCCCCGCTACACAGCCGTATACTTTTTATAATTTTGTGGAATCGGGAACCATGAAATATTTAACATAACGCGGATCGTCTGTCTCTGTCTCTTTCTAAATCGGAAGAATCGATGTTTCCCGGCAAACTATTGGGAGTTTAATTAAACTTTATACATGAAATTACTCGTTTTGATCCCCGCTACACAGCCGTATACTTTTTATAATTTTGTGGAATCGGGAACCTTGAAATATTTAACATAACGCGGATCGTCTGTCTCTGTCTCTTTCTAGATCGGAAGAATCGATGTTTCCCGGCAAACTATTGGGAGATTAATTAAACTTTATACATGAAATTACTCGTTTTGATCCCCGCTACACAGCCGTATACTTTTTATAATTTTGTGGAATCGGGAACCTTGAAATATTTAACATAACGCGGATCGTCTGTCTCTGTCTCTTTCTAGATCGGAAGAATCGATGTTTCCCGGCAAACTATTGGGAGTTTAATTAAACTTTATACATGAAATTACTCGTTTTGATCCCCGCTACACAGCCGTATACTTTTTATAATTTTGTGGAATCGGGAACCTTGAAATATTTAACATAACGCGGATCGTCTGTCTCTGTCTCTTTCTAGATCGGAATAATCGATGTTTCCCGGCAAACTATTGGGAGTTTAATTAAACTTTATACATGAAATTACTCGTTTTGATCCCCGCTACACAGCCGTATACTTTTTATAATTTTGTGGAATCGGGAACCTTGAAATATTTAACATAACGCGGATCGTCTGTCTCTGTCTCTTTCTAGATCGGAAGAATCGATGTTTCCCGGCAAACTATTGGGAGTTTAATTAAACTTTATACATGAAATTACTCGTTTTGATCCCCGCTACACAGCCGTATACTTTTTATAATTTTGTGGAATCGGGAACCATGAAATATTTAACATAACGCGGATCGTCTGTCTCTGTCTCTTTCTAGATCGGAAGAATCGATGTTTCCCGGCAAACTATTGGGAGTTTAATTAAACTTTATACATGAAATTACTCGTTTTGATCCCCGCTACACAGCCGTATACTTTTTATAATTTTGTGGAATCGGGAACCTTGAAATATTTAACATAACGCGGATCGTCTGTCTCTGTCTCTTTCTAGATCGGAATAATCGATGTTTCCCGGCAAACTATTGGGAGATTAATTAAACTTTATACATGAAATTACTCGTTTTGATCCCCGCTACACAGCCGTATACTTTTTATAATTTTGTGGAATCGGGAACCTTGAAATATTTAACATAACGCGAATCGACTATCTCTGTCTCTTTCTAGATCGGAATAATCGATGTTTCCCGGCAAACTATTGCGAGATTAATTAAACTTTATACATGAAATTACTCGTTTTGATCCCCGCTACACAGCCGTATACTTTTTATAATTTTGTGGAATCGGGAACCTTGAAATATTTAACATAACGCGGATCGTCTGTCTCTGTCTCTTTCTAGATCGGAAGAATCGATGTTTCCCGGCAAACTATTGGGAGTTTAATTAAACTTTATACATGAAATTACTCGTTTTGATCCCCGCTACACAGCCGTATACTTTTTATAATTTTGTGGAATCGGGAACCATGAAATATTTAACATAACGCGGATCGTCTGTCTCTGTCTCTTTCTAGATCGGAAGAATCGATGTTTCCCGGCAAACTATTGGGAGTGTAATTAAACTTTATACATGAAATTACTCGTTTTGATCCCCGCTACACAGCCGTATACTTTTTATAATTTTGTGGAATCGGGAACCTTGAAATATTTAACATAACGCGGATCGTCTGTCTCTGTCTCTTTCTAGATCGGAAGAATCGATGTTTCCCGGCAAGCTATTGGGAGTTTAATTAAACTTTATACATGAAATTACTCGTTTTGATCCCCGCTACACAGCCGTATACTTTTTATAATTTTGTGGAATCGGGAACCTTGAAATATTTAACATAACGCGGATCGTCTGTCTCTGTCTCTTTCTAGATCGGAAGAATCGATGTTTCCCGGCAAACTATTGGGAGATTAATTAAACTTTATACATGAAATTACTCGTTTTGATCCCCGCTACACAGCCGTATACTTTTTATAATTTTGTGGAATCGGGAACCTTGAAATATTTAACATAACGCGGATCGTCTGTCTCTGTCTCTTTCTAGATCGGAAGAATCGATGTTTCCCGGCAAACTATTGGGAGTTTAATTAAACTTTATACATGAAATTACTCGTTTTGATCCCCGCTACACAGCCGTATACTTTTTATAATTTTGTGGAATCGGGAACCTTGAAATATTTAACATAACGCGAATCGACTATCTCTGTCTCTTTCTAGATCGGAATAATCGATGTTTCCCGGCAAACTATTGCGAGATTAATTAAACTTTATACATGAAATTACTCGTTTTGATCCCCGCTACACAGCCGTATACTTTTTATAATTTTGTGGAATCGGGAACCATGAAATATTTAACATAACGCGGATCGTCTGTCTCTGTCTCTTTCTAGATCGGAAGAATCGATGTTTCCCGGCAAACTATTGGGAGTTTAATTAAACTTTATACATGAAATTACTCGTTTTGATCCCCGCTACACAGCCGTATACTTTTTATAATTTTGTGGAATCGGGAACCTTGAAATATTTAACATAACGCGGATCGTCTGTCTCTGTCTCTTTCTAGATCGGAATAATCGATGTTTCCCGGCAAACTATTGGGAGATTAATTAAACTTTATACATGAAATTACTCGTTTTGATCCCCGCTACACAGCCGTATACTTTTTATAATTTTGTGGAATCGGGAACCTTGAAATATTTAACATAACGCGAATCGACTATCTCTGTCTCTTTCTAGATCGGAATAATCGATGTTTCCCGGCAAACTATTGCGAGATTAATTAAACTTTATACATGAAATTACTCGTTTTGATCCCCGCTACACAGCCGTATACTTTTTATAATTTTGTGGAATCGGGAACCTTGAAATATTTAACATAACGCGGATCGTCTGTCTCTGTCTCTTTCTAGATCGGAAGAATCGATGTTTCCCGGCAAACTATTGGGAGTTTAATTAAACTTTATACATGAAATTACTCGTTTTGATCCCCGCTACACAGCCGTATACTTTTTATAATTTTGTGGAATCGGGAACCATGAAATATTTAACATAACGCGGATCGTCTGTCTCTGTCTCTTTCTAGATCGGAAGAATCGATGTTTCCCGGCAAACTATTGGGAGTGTAATTAAACTTTATACATGAAATTACTCGTTTTGATCCCCGCTACACAGCCGTATACTTTTTATAATTTTGTGGAATCGGGAACCTTGAAATATTTAACATAACGCGGATCGTCTGTCTCTGTCTCTTTCTAGATCGGAAGAATCGATGTTTCCCGGCAAGCTATTGGGAGTTTAATTAAACTTTATACATGAAATTACTCGTTTTGATCCCCGCTACACAGCCGTATACTTTTTATAATTTTGTGGAATCGGGAACCTTGAAATATTTAACATAACGCGGATCGTCTGTCTCTGTCTCTTTCTAGATCGGAAGAATCGATGTTTCCCGGCAAACTATTGGGAGATTAATTAAACTTTATACATGAAATTACTCGTTTTGATCCCCGCTACACAGCCGTATACTTTTTATAATTTTGTGGAATCGGGAACCTTGAAATATTTAACATAACGCGGATCGTCTGTCTCTGTCTCTTTCTAGATCGGAAGAATCGATGTTTCCCGGCAAACTATTGGGAGTTTAATTAAACTTTATACATGAAATTACTCGTTTTGATCCCCGCTACACAGCCGTATACTTTTTATAATTTTGTGGAATCGGGAACCTTGAAATATTTAACATAACGCGAATCGACTATCTCTGTCTCTTTCTAGATCGGAATAATCGATGTTTCCCGGCAAACTATTGCGAGATTAATTAAACTTTATACATGAAATTACTCGTTTTGATCCCCGCTACACAGCCGTATACTTTTTATAATTTTGTGGAATCGGGAACCATGAAATATTTAACATAACGCGGATCGTCTGTCTCTGTCTCTTTCTAGATCGGAAGAATCGATGTTTCCCGGCAAACTATTGGGAGTTTAATTAAACTTTATACATGAAATTACTCGTTTTGATCCCCGCTACACAGCCGTATACTTTTTATAATTTTGTGGAATCGGGAACCTTGAAATATTTAACATAACGCGGATCGTCTGTCTCTGTCTCTTTCTAGATCGGAATAATCGATGTTTCCCGGCAAACTATTGGGAGATTAATTAAACTTTATACATGAAATTACTCGTTTTGATCCCCGCTACACAGCCGTATACTTTTTATAATTTTGTGGAATCGGGAACCTTGAAATATTTAACATAACGCGAATCGACTATCTCTGTCTCTTTCTAGATCGGAATAATCGATGTTTCCCGGCAAACTATTGCGAGATTAATTAAACTTTATACATGAAATTACTCGTTTTGATCCCCGCTACACAGCCGTATACTTTTTATAATTTTGTGGAATCGGGAACCTTGAAATATTTAACATAACGCGGATCGTCTGTCTCTGTCTCTTTCTAGATCGGAAGAATCGATGTTTCCCGGCAAACTATTGGGAGATTAATTAAACTTTATACATGAAATTACTCGTTTTGATCCCCGCTACACAGCCGTATACTTTTTATAATTTTGTGGAATCGGGAACCTTGAAATATTTAACATAACGCGGATCGTCTGTCTCTGTCTCTTTCTAGATCGGAAGAATCGATGTTTCCCGGCAAACTATTGGGAGTTTAATTAAACTTTATACATGAAATTACTCGTTTTGATCCCCGCTACACAGCCGTATACTTTTTATAATTTTGTGGAATCGGGAACCTTGAAATATTTAACATAACGCGAATCGACTATCTCTGTCTCTTTCTAGATCGGAATAATCGATGTTTCCCGGCAAACTATTGCGAGATTAATTAAACTTTATACATGAAATTACTCGTTTTGATCCCCGCTACACAGCCGTATACTTTTTATAATTTTGTGGAATCGGGAACCATGAAATATTTAACATAACGCGGATCGTCTGTCTCTGTCTCTTTCTAGATCGGAAGAATCGATGTTTCCCGGCAAACTATTGGGAGTTTAATTAAACTTTATACATGAAATTACTCGTTTTGATCCCCGCTACACAGCCGTATACTTTTTATAATTTTGTGGAATCGGGAACCTTGAAATATTTAACATAACGCGGATCGTCTGTCTCTGTCTCTTTCTAGATCGGAATAATCGATGTTTCCCGGCAAACTATTGGGAGATTAATTAAACTTTATACATGAAATTACTCGTTTTGATCCCCGCTACACAGCCGTATACTTTTTATAATTTTGTGGAATCGGGAACCTTGAAATATTTAACATAACGCGGATCGTCTGTCTCTGTCTCTTTCTAGATCGGAAGAATCGATGTTTCCCGGCAAACTATTGGGAGTTTAATTAAACTTTATACATGAAATTACTCGTTTTGATCCCCGCTACACAGCCGTATACTTTTTATAATTTTGTGGAATCGGGAACCATGAAATATTTAACATAACGCGGATCGTCTGTCTCTGTCTCTTTCTAGATCGGAAGAATCGATGTTTCCCGGCAAACTATTGGGAGTTTAATTAAACTTTATACATGAAATTACTCGTTTTGATCCCCGCTACACAGCCGTATACTTTTTATAATTTTGTGGAATCGGGAACCTTGAAATATTTAACATAACGCGGATCGTCTGTCTCTGTCTCTTTCTAGATCGGAAGAATCGATGTTTCCCGGCAAGCTATTGGGAGTTTAATTAAACTTTATACATGAAATTACTCGTTTTGATCCCCGCTACACAGCCGTATACTTTTTATAATTTTGTGGAATCGGGAACCTTGAAATATTTAACATAACGCGGATCGTCTGTCTCTGTCTCTTTCTAGATCGGAAGAATCGATGTTTCCCGGCAAACTATTGGGAGATTAATTAAACTTTATACATGAAATTACTCGTTTTGATCCCCGCTACACAGCCGTATACTTTTTATAATTTTGTGGAATCGGGAACCTTGAAATATTTAACATAACGCGGATCGTCTGTCTCTGTCTCTTTCTAGATCGGAATAATCGATGTTTCCCGGCAAACTAATGGGAGTTTAATTAAACTTTATGCATCAAATCATTCAGTTTGACTCCTGCAACACAACCAAACACTCTCTGTAATTTTCTGAACTGAAAAACCACTGAAATTGCGCTCGAAATGCGGTGCGACGGGTCGGCGCGTCTGCACTGTGCGACAGCTAGTCAAAACGTCCGAACAGCGTATTGTTTTCGATCTCTTGGTATAATATTCGTATTCCTTGCTGTGTATAGCTTCCGATCGATTATTGCAATGGTCAAAGTTCCAGCGGCGTAATGCTTTCCATAAGATTACATTAATATAACCAGCGGCATATTGCTTTCTATCTTGTAATGAAAATTTTATAACCAAGTACCAACGGCGTATTGCTTTCGTTCGGATAATGGAGATTTTACAACCAAGTACCAGCGGTTTCTGTCTTATAATTAAATTATTATAATAAAATAAAGTACCAGCGGCGTGTTACTTTCGTTCGGATAATGGAGATTTTACAACCAAGTACCAGCGGTTTCTGTCTTATAATTAAATTATTATAATAAAATAAAGTACCAGCGGCGTGTTACTTTCGTTCGGATAATGGAGATTTTACAACCAAGTACCAGCGGTTTCTGTCTTATAATTAAATTATTATAATAAAATAAAGTACCAGCGGCGTGTTACTTTCGTTCGGATAATGGAGATTTTACAACCAAGTACCAGCGGTTTCTGTCTTATAATTAAATTATTATAATAAAATAAAGTACCAGCGGCGTGTTACTTTCGTTCGGATAATGGAGATTTTATTACTAAGTACCAGCGGTTTCTGTCTTATAATTAAATTATTATAATAAAATAAAGTACCAGCGGCATATTGCTTTCGTTCGGATAATGGAGATTTTATGTCCAGCGGCGTAGTGCTTTTTTACCAGCGGCGTATTGCTTTTTTTCCCGCGGCGTATTGGTTCGTACCAGCGGCGTATTGCTTTTTTTCCAGCGGCGTATTGGTTCGTACCAGCGGCGTATTGCTTTCCGTAACCTTGAAAAACACGAAGTGCCAGCGGCGTGTTGCTTTGGAAAATAGAGCCAACATCAGCGGCATTCCGGCCTGTGCTCGGTTGGGCACGGAAACGCGACTGACCAATAGGAAGCTTAATTTTCGCCGAATGCAACGTCTGATCTTTC
>NW_027476208.1:130000-137500 GCF_051020955.1 Megalopta genalis | reverse complement strand
CAACCAAGCCATGGCTCACGATAAACTCTTCGAGTTTACGGCCTCTCACGTCCGTCTCCGCGCTGCCCCACTGGGCTGATTTCGCGTTAACGTCGGCAGAGATAATGACTCGGTTATGCTTAAGTGCGGAAAGAGCTCTCTCCAACCGCGCCAGACCTGATTCAACGTCATCGGAGCATTGAAAGTACTGGCTGATCAGGAAGAAGCTCCCAAACGAACCCGAGATGCTGACACAGGACAAATGCGTGTCGCACAAGTTAGAGACTTTGACCACGGTTAGATCCGGGTTTCTGACCGCTATTGCAGCCATCACCGGTTCGCCTGCCGTGATCAGCCTCGTTCTCAAGCCTAGCCCGGGCACAGTACCCCGCCAGCTATATGGCTCTTGTGCAAGCAACACATCTACCCCTCGCCTATGCATCTCAGTCCGGACTTCGTCGGTCACGTTTCGGGCCCGCTGCATGTTATGCTGCATGACCCGTATGACTCTCGAGCGTCGCCGGTCGTTTGTACTATCCATTCAATTCAAATTATTCTTGTCTAACGCGAGACATCTCCAAAACCAGCGCTTCCTGATAGGAGGCGCAGGCCGGGTCTCGCGACTTGTGTTCAAATGGTCGCCCTCTGTCTTTACAGTTGGAGCAGACCGGAGGCTTGCTCTTCCTGTTACAGAGGGCATAGCCGTGCCCTTTTTCGGCACAATGTCCGCAGACATCCTCTTTGAATTTGCAGCGCTTCGCCGTGTGCCCGAAGCGCTGGCACTTATAGCATCGGGTGACCTGTATGAAGTCCCGCACACGACAGGAACTCCACCCGAGGTACACCCGGTCCCCTCTCTGCGCCAGCCGCCGACGAATCTGCGGACTGACGGCCACTACCCAGTTGGCTGTCTCCGGGGTCTTGCCAGCCATGCGACTGACCCGAACACCCGAAGGCACATCCTTCTGGGACGCCTCAGAGAGGTTTTGCCTCCAAAGACTGGAGGCAATTTCCTCCTTGCCCATCCCTTTCGGAATGTCATAAATCAGGACCTCGGGGTCCCGTTTGCTGGGCAAGGAGACGGACAGTCCCGCACTCGCCAGCTTCTTATTGCCTACGAAGGCTTTTAGGTCCTCCTTGCGATCGGTTTCGACGACGATGCCACCGGAGTGGATGCGTCGAACCGATCTGACACGGATCGCCTCCTTCGCAGGTTTTACGATCGACAGAACAGCTCTCTTAGTAGCATCGCTGTTCTGTCCTTTATCCTTTGGCGGGAAGATACGCACCACGTATTGTGTCGGTGGTCTTCTCGCCTCCGGAGTCGCTGACTGGTTGACCTTTGCCACTTGGGCGTAGGTCAACTGCGCGGCATTGGAGACCGTCTTCGGGAGGGTTCCCTTGGACGGCCCAGGTCGCGCCGCACTCATTACGGCAGGACGCGCTTTTAGGTCCGCCCTGACCGCGGCGAGTTGCCCTTCGACGAAGCTGTTTCGTTGAATCAGCTCCTGGACCAACTCGTTGAGTGCTCCGACTTCTGCCAGTATCTTCGACCCGGACTCCTTGTTGACTTTCGACTCGGGTCGAAAGCAAAAGGTCCGTATCTCCGATACTCGCCTGAAGGCTTCGTCTCTCACGAGATCGAGAGGCCGTACCTTGTGCCCGGAAACCGTCCCCTTCGATTTCCTGGCCTGGTTTGCTGCGGCCTTGCCAGTAGGTGCGACTGGCTTGGCACGCTTCGACTTTTTGGTGACGGTTTTCCAACCGCCACCTTCGGGGTCTTCGACACGCACGGGTGCCGGTTGCACCTTCACGAGCGTGTCTTTGACTGATTCGATTTTTCTGGGTTTCTCCTTCCCAGCCTTGCGGCTGGGGGAGTCCCCCGACTTGGGCGCTGTCCCCACGTTACCGGTGTCCGGCGCGCCTTCTACCGTGGCCTCAGTTTTCACCGAGACCGCTCGCGTGGGTGTCACGCATCTCTCCAAGGTCACACGAGGATTGGCGATGTTCAGCACCTTCCCGGACCTTGTCTTTTTCGCAGACGCAGGAGGGCTAACAGCTGCTGCTGTAGCTTCCGCGTCTGTGGCGACGGCTTCACTCCGAGTAGGAGCTGGACCCGCCGACTTCGAACGTTCAATTTGTACTTTCAATTTAGATCCCATAGTTAGATCTTTGCCTTCATCCGGTACGCTCCCCGGCCACCACCGACCCACACATTTTGGAACCCGCCATCAGGCTGGGTTAGGGCTACGCACCGGACATAGTCTGCTGACTGGGCCGATTGCTCAACCCAGCCCGCGTCCTCGCCCGTCAGAACCCACTCGCCGAAGCGTATGGTCGTTCCAAGCCGATTGACTGGACCAGGGCTGCTTTTCTCGTCCAGCCTCCCATCTAGCCGAAGCAGAGGCCAAAGGTACGTGTTGGGGACGTCTCACCCGCAGGAGAGGGCCCCCTCAGATCCCAGGATCCTCTTTTCCGACGACAAGGGTCGCCACGCACGGCAAACACGCGGGAGACAGCAGTCGGAGAGGCTGCCTCTTCCTCTCCACCACACTTCGTTCGGTTCGCTGCGTTTTGAGAACACGAGCTATCCAGCGGTACCTTTTTCGTGGAGGCTCAAGTGTGGCTAGGGCACGTTTGCCCCTTGCGGCCTGGGTTGCCCAGGTGATTGGTTGCATCCCGATTTCTAGATCCAGCGGCATGTTGCTACGTGGCGCGCTCAGACAACGAAAATGCGGCATTCCGGTCAGACCAGAAAAACCGCACAACGTGACGCGGGGGACTGCAGCCACAAGTGACAACAGTCCCCCGGTAGGGAGTAGTACAGCATATTCAATGCTGTACATGAACACGCCACAGCCCGTATGCTTAGTTCAAGGGCCTCGCCATTATGCGAAGTACTACATGTACAACGCACTGGCGGTCTCAAAATACCCTCATCGCCGATGCATCTGATGCATCCGTCAACTCGGCAGCATTCACTCCGTCGGCGTGTTGCTTTGTGGCGTGTTCAGATAACGAAAATGCGGCATTCCAGTCAGACCAGAAAAACCGCATAACGTAACGCGGGGGACTGAAGCCACAAGTGACAACAGTCCCCCGGATGGGAGTAGTACAGCATGTTCAATACTGCACAAGAACACGCCACAGCCCGCTTGCTTAATCACGGGCCTCGTCATTATGCGAAGCACTACGTGTACAACGCACTGACGGTCTCTCGAGTGCCTTCATCGCCGATGCACCTATCGACTCAGCAGCAACATTCAATCCGACGGCGTGTTGCTTCGTGGCGTGTTCAGACAACGAAAATGCGGCATTCCAGTTAGACCAGAAAAACCGCATAACGTGACGCGGGGGACTGCAGCCACAAGTGACAACAGTCCCCCGCTAAGGAGTAGTACAGCATATTCGATGCTGTACATGAACACGCCACAGCCCGCATGCTTAATCTCGGGCCTCGCCATTATGCGAAGTACTACATGTACGACGCACTGACGGTCTAAAATGCCTTCATCGTCGACGCATCCATCGACTCGGTAGTAGCAACAACCTTCGCGAGGACTAGTTCGGGGGTCGCCTCTCAACCCTGGGTGGCCACAGACCGCCACCGCCAGTAGATAGGGACAGATGGGAATCTCGTTAATCCATTCATGCGCGTCACTAATTAGATGACGAGGCATTTGGCTAAAACCTGTACCGCTGCCTGGAAGGGCAGTGGTAGACTTCCGGGGCTTAAACCCCCCCGTTGGGTTATAACAACTAATACTAAATAACAAAAAGAATGGATTAACCCGGGCCCACTTTCTAGTTCCCCTGCCAAAGAATCTGCCTCGGTACTTGAAAAAATTAGAACGGGGACCCTTTCGGGAGACGATCTTCGTCACGTGCTTACGCACGCGTCCAGGGAGCACCGCGTGGAGGTGTCGCCCCGAGTTCTATGTTCGCAAGCGCCCATAGAACTCGCCCCGCGCCCTAGTGCACAATAGTGCACCGAGGACTCGCACCGTCCGGTGTAAAAGGCCGGAACGGGCTAAAATTTTATGTCAGCTGGCAGGCCGCTCAGTCATAAGGCCGAAGCCTAGTCGGTGCGGTTAAATACGCGGTCGATCGGTTAAATACGCGACCGCGGATAAAATAGTTAAAACTTATGACTAAACGGTTAAATACGCGGTAAGATTAAATAATCTTATCGGCCTAAGCTATGTCCCAGACGGCCGAAGCCTTGTCATAAGCGGTTAAATACGCGGCTAAAATACATAAATAATTTAACGTAACGATCACCCACTATGATCGTAGTCAATAAACATGTTTGCCATTTCTATCGACGATCGGAGGGCAATCATCGCAACCGTCAAGATATCTGCTTTTCCTAACCCTAGGACTTTTAAATTTCTTGCAGTACCCGCGGGCAAGGCCCCTCTGCAGCCGACTACGATAGGTAGTATCTCTGCTGTTTTACATTTTAATTTCACTTTTATTTGTTCCGCGGTATCTTTGTATTTATCTATTTTCTCCCTCCTAGCTCTTCGGAGGTTATCCTTATCCTCATACCTGACAGTAACGTCAACCACGAACAGCCTTTCATGATCTTTGATAACCAAATCAGGCTTTCGTAGCTCTCCGTTGACGCTCACTGTCGGCTCGAGGAATACCGCGGACTTTTTGGCAACCTTGTTTTCAATCAACCTAACTATATCGTTATGTCGGTTGATCCGCGCGGGCTTAGTGCTTATGCAATTCCCTAGCACATGTCCTAGGGTTTCCAGTTGTACTCTACACCTCCGGCATTCTGGATTAATATCTTTTTGGGCACGCCTCAATGCTACCCTTGTCCCGAAGGTGTTCGTTCGCAGTTTTAACGCGTCAAGGTATCTTGACGGTTTTAAAAGGGTCGGGCTGATTAACCATGAGTTCCCATATTTGTCATCTACGAACTCATGGATGCCCTGACCCTGGGAGACTTGTCGTCCCCATTCTTCGTGGCACTTCCTCTTTAAGCCACTACGCGCATTCTCTATCTGCTCATCCGTTGCTGGCCATTGGAGGCCTACCGATCTCGCATATTTATTTAAAACATCTATTTGTCCTTGATAGGCCTCCTTTACCGCCTCATCCTCGCTTTCCATCATACGGAGGCCGTTTCTAAGTTTGGCTATTCGGACTATATCCGCTATTTTTTGGATGCCTAGGCCTCCATCTTTCTTTTTTGTATATAATAGCCCATCTGTTGTTGTATGATGGAGGTGGAGGATCCTCTTTATTATTTGTTTTACCTCCTGATCTAATTCATCCAGGAGGCCTAGAGGCGGCGGATTCGCGACCAGCATGTGGATGTATCTTGGCAGCAGGTGAGTTCTTATTAAATTAATTTTCTGATGTGGCTTTAGCCCCATTCTATCAATGTTTCCTGCTGCCTTTAGTATCATATTTATTTCTGCGCGTTGTGGCCCGCTCCATGGCCCGATCTCGATGCCAAGATATTTGAATGTATTCCCGGGCTGTGTCATGGGGATTTGTTCGTCTCCCATCTTAACGCCCGGGTCGAGTAAGTGCCACGTTTTGCCCTTACAGACGATTTGAAACGTCGTGCATTTATTTGTTTGAATGTTCATGCCTAGTTTAGTTAAATAGTCATATAATTTTTTTGTTTGGCATGTTGCTTGCTTCTTATCCTTCGCTATGAGCACGAGGTCATCTGCAAAGGCAAGAATGGAGACATTTTGATCTCCCATTCTTCTGCCCTCCGTCGTCTCGTCTATATCATTAATAATTGGGTCAATTATCGTGTTAAAAAGCAATGGCGATAGTGGGTCGCCCTGCTTGACCCCTCTATTTAATTTAATTTTAATATTTTGGCCTCGTGTTTTTATTTCCGTCCAGCAGTCTTCGTACATAGTTTCTATGTACCTCGCGACTGCTGGCGGGAGGCCCTTCGCCTGGAGCCCATCTTTTATAGCTTTATGGGGGACTGTATCGAAAGCCTTGGAGATGTCGACGACAGTCATTATGCCCCCTTTGCTTATCTTCATTTCTTTGAGGGTCTTCTCGAGAATGGATATATTGTGCTTACATCCATCCTCCTTGGTGAAGCCCTTTTGCCTTATGCTGTTTTTAATAGTACTTCGCAGCCTGGTATCAATCATAGCAGAATAAATCCTACCCATGATTGACCCAATGGTTATTGGACGCCAGTTACGGACATCTTCTGTATTTTTGCCAGGCTTCGGAATTAGTGTAGTTCTATTTAATTTCCATTGGGTCGGGTAAGTCAGGAACAGCATCAATAAGTTGTAATATTTTGCCAGTACATGAAGATAGCCGGGAGCCTTTAATTGCGCCTTGGTGATGCCGTCGACTCCCGCGGCTGTATCGTTTTTAATCTTCCTCATTTTCATAATCAATTCATGTGTATTGATGGGCACCCAGACGGTATCCATTGGAGAGACTGCACTCGGTCCCCCTTCGAGTATCGGCAGTCCTCGTGAGGGCCCCTGAACTCCCCACAGACTGCCGTAGAGCGATTCTATATCAGCTCTCTCTGGAAGCTCAATTTGCTTCCTCTTCTCTATTGTCTCTCCCGCGACCGCCATATCAGCTAATTTTCTCGGGCATTTCTTATAAATTTCTTGATATCGAGCATATCTGTACTTAAGATAGCGGGTGCGGTCGCTTTCTTTTCTCTTATTCCCGCTATCCTTTTTCTTGGAGCCATCCTTACTCCTAGTGCTTACGCTCCTTGCCCTCTCGTTTAAAGCGTCAAGCACCTGCTCGATATCGTGAGGTTCTAATTCTTCCTTATTTGCCAGCTCCATTATCATGTTCTCAATGAACCTCATTTCATGGTTTTCTTCCAATGGGTTGGCCATTATTGCGTTAATGATATTAAGGCGCCAGTTTACAGGTACAGGGCTTTCCTGTGCTGGCGCTGACGCACCATCGTCCGTGGTTATACTCTCCACATTCTGTTCAGTGATGGTTAAGTCCTCGGACGAGCTGGTATGCCTCGCCTCTTCAACCATCATCTCCTCACTCTGAGTGGGCATAAGTCCAAGGAGCCTCCTTTTATGACCTATTTGCTTTGCCGTTTTCGTCGTGAGGAATCGGGCGATTCTCGCATTGGGTTGTTTTACGCCCCTATAATAATAATATAAATCTTTTAACTTTTGCGTTTCCTCTTCCGTCCAGACCGAGGCTCTATTGGCTGAGCGTGTTGGAAGCGCTTCTTGTGCTCGTTTCGTGTTCCTCACGACAGGGTGCCTGTGTCTTTCATGTTGTGACAGTCCCCTTTTGGTGTCAAATGTGTCCCCACAGACGGTGCAACGATGTTGTCTTGCTTCAGAGTCGGGCGCTCTGCCTTTACACTTAGGGATGTGGCATCGGCATCCATGTATTTTATTAAAAATTTTGCCACATCCACTACAACGCCACCCAACTCCTACACCTGCGTGACACTGTTCAAAGTGCCTCACGAGGTCACCCGCCTGTAGAAACTGCCTATTAAAGTCACGGCAAAGCAGGCAT
>NW_027476208.1:82500-125000 GCF_051020955.1 Megalopta genalis | reverse complement strand
TCACCTCCAAAAACGACGGGGATATGGATATTCAAACTGGACAATTATCAACCCGATACTGGATTCGAAAAGTTTCTCTCTCCTTTCGTCGTTATTTACACCGGACGGACTCACGGCCGGCTCTAGCTGGGTGTCATATATATATACGTCCCACGCTCATGCTGCCACTAGCGCGCAACAGAGTAGGGTGTCAATGACAACGACACAGCATTGAAACGAGCTACACAAGCCGGTCTCTCTTGATACCAATGTAAACGAGCATTAAGTTATCTTCAGACTGCCCGATATTTTCGTCCTTTGGACTTTCCCAACGATTCCTTTTTTTCTTTTTTTTTTTACACCACAGCGAAGACTTGAGGAAGCGTGATTAGCACGCTCGCATCCCTCCCTGTCCTACTACAACTGTGTGTGTGTGTGTGTGTAAAGAAAGAAAAAAGAATACATTGGCTTTCTCTCTATCGAGAAGATGGCCTACGCAACGCAGATCAAAGGCCTAATACGTGTAATATAATACGCGTCTGGCCGTGTATAAATCACGCACGAATGATCTGGTCGGGCCCAACTCTTCTCGTACGCTTATTTTTCCGTGTTGAGGCACTATCATAAAATCACACAAACCCCAACACGTGTGTGTCTTGGAAGGAAGATGGCCTACGCAACGCAGATCAAAGGCCTAATACGTGTAGTACACACGTCTGCCGTGTAAATCACGCACGAATGATCTGGTCGGGCCCAACTCTTCTCCACCACACCACATCCCAACTTTGTACATTTTTATATATTTTTGTGCGTTGGGGCACCTTCATAATCACAAACCCCAACAACACATATATCTCTCTCTCTTTGAAAGATTTGTTGTGGCCTACGCAACGCAGATCAAAGGCCTAATACGTGTAGTACACACGTCTGGCCGTGTAAATCACGCACGAATGATCTGGCGGGCTCAACAATATCTTTTTTTTTTATATGAATTCTTATCCACAAACTAATCGAATTCATTTTCTCTCCTCCTCTCCTCTCTCTTTGAGATATATTGGAACATTGTAATGATCCTTCCGCAGGTTCACCTACGGAAACCTTGTTACGACTTTTACTTCCTCTAAATAATCAAGTTTGGTCATCTTCCCGGCATCATCGGCAATGCCGAAACATTGCCGCGCACCAGTCCGAAGACCTCACTAAATCATTCAATCGGTAGTAGCGACGGGCGGTGTGTACAAAGGGCAGGGACGTAATCAACGCGAGCTTATGACTCGCGCTTACTGGGAATTCCTCGTTCATGGGGAATAATTGCAAGCCCCAATCCCTAGCACGAAGGAGGTTCAGCGGGTTACCCGGGCCTTTCGGCCAGGGAACACACGCTGATTCCTTCAGTGTAGCGCGCGTGCGGCCCAGAACATCTAAGGGCATCACAGACCTGTTATTGCTCAATCTCGTGCGGCTAGAAGCCGCCTGTCCCTCTAAGAAGATTTGTTTGTACGTTGGTAGTAAAAACCCCACCGGCAGAAGCCGAGAGCCTTCGAGATACCATAATTACGTCTATTTAGCAGGCTAGAGTCTCGTTCGTTATCGGAATTAACCAGACAAATCGCTCCACCAACTAAGAACGGCCATGCACCACCACCCACCGAATCAAGAAAGAGCTATCAATCTGTCAATCCTTCCGGTGTCCGGGCCTGGTGAGGTTTCCCGTGTTGAGTCAAATTAAGCCGCAGGCTCCACTCCTGGTGGTGCCCTTCCGTCAATTCCTTTAAGTTTCAGCTTTGCAACCATACTTCCCCCGGAACCCAAAAGCTTTGGTTTCCCGGAAGCTGCCCGCCGAGTCATCGTAGGAACTTCGGCGGATCGCTAGCTGGCATCGTTTATGGTTAGAACTAGGGCGGTATCTGATCGCCTTCGAACCTCTAACTTTCGTTCTTGATTAATGAAAACATTTTTGGCAAATGCTTTCGCTTCTGTCCGTCTTGCGACGATCCAAGAATTTCACCTCTAACGTCGCAATACGAATGCCCCCATCTGTCCCTATTAATCATTACCTCGGGGTTCCGAAAACCAACAAAATAGAACCGAGGTCCTATTCCATTATTCCATGCACACAGTATTCAGGCGAAGGTAGCCTGCTTTGAGCACTCTAATTTGTTCAAAGTAAACGTACCGGCCCACCTCGACACTCAGTGAAGAGCACCGCGATGGGATATTAGTTGGACCGCCCCGTGAAGAGCAAAGCCCACCGGTAGGACGTACCACATAATGCCAGTTAAACACCGCGAGCGATGAACCGACACTGTGACACACAGATTCAACTACGAGCTTTTTAACCGCAACAACTTTAATATACGCTATTGGAGCTGGAATTACCGCGGCTGCTGGCACCAGACTTGCCCTCCAATGGATCCTCGTTAAAGGATTTAAAGTGTACTCATTCCGATTACGGGGCCTCGGATGAGTCCCGTATCGTTATTTTTCGTCACTACCTCCCCGTGCCGGGAGTGGGTAATTTGCGCGCCTGCTGCCTTCCTTGGATGTGGTAGCCGTTTCTCAGGCTCCCTCTCCGGAATCGAACCCTGATTCCCCGTTACCCGTTACAACCATGGTAGGCGCAGAACCTACCATCGACAGTTGATAAGGCAGACATTTGAAAGATGCGTCGCCGGTGCTATAAGACCATGCGATCAGCACAAAGTTATTCAGAGTCACCAAAGCAAACGATGGACGAGTGTAAACACCCGCCACCGATTGGTTTTGATCTAATAAAAGCGTTCCTACCATCTCTGGTCGGAACTCTGTTTTGCATGTATTAGCTCTAGAATTACCACAGTTATCCAAGTAAATTTTAGTACGATCTAAGAAACCATAACTGATTTAATGAGCCATTCGCGGTTTCACCTTAATACGGCATGTACTGAGACATGCATGGCTTAATCTTTGAGACAAGCATATGACTACTGGCAGGATCAACCAGGGAACTATACAATATGTATATATAAAATGGACAAAATTTAAATCCTTTTCCATCGTCGCCTGTTTCATATATATATGTCAGGTCGACACACCACTTTTCTCTTTCAAATATGTACAAGTTTTGCCACATTCCGCGCTTGTAACATATCTTCTTTAACGCTCAATTTCTTTCATTTTTCTACCATACAGATATTTTACCGTACGCCCAAAAACGTACGTATTATATTTTTGTTCTATCATAAAATCACATTTTTCTACGTACGCCAGCTTCGTACGTTTCTATCTTTGCCTTCATAAAATCACAAGATAATTTTATCTTCAAGAGTCTCGCTATTAACATCTTGTAAGATAAATGTACGTCCCAGCTAAAACGTACAAATACTTCAAGTTAAGTAATAATATATCATCGCTATTGACAAATTTTTAAGATCCAAGACACAGTTCTCTCTATATGTTTTAATATTTTTTATGTACTCAAATATATTCAAAGGAAAAAGTACATGGGTGATGCCATAGTCGTGGAAGCGCGTACGCTCACGCTGATCTTCTGACCGCCGGAAGCACGAAACCTCTGATCTGGGCAAAATCGGCAAGCCGAGGAAGAACGGACAGGACACATGCTGGACTGGCGAGAAAGCGTGTTCTTCCGCTCGCGCTAGGCATTTCGATTTCTGACACCTCTTGATTTAAAAAATCAGTTTTTTGATAGTTTTCTCTCTCCACTGGGCTATTCATTTTAGCCACAGTTTTCAATTGGTACGATTTGCTTCCAAATCTTACAGATGCATTTTAAAAAATTTTTCCATCGCTCGGACAGAAGAGTCGATTGCTCAGTGAGTACGAGTATACATACAAAGTGCATACGGGTAACCAACCCCGTAGGGCTTGCCACATATGGGCCATTCGGTCAAAGACACCGACCCGTGGCCACGCTGTGTGGAGAAAAGTCCGTAACGTAAACGGCACGAAACAGTCAGGACCGAAGCCCCGAAGGAGCTCTGAGACAGCTTCTCGACCGAGATCGTAGAATTGGCCCAAAACCCGCTCTGCTCCGTCCGCCTCGCACGGACCGTGTATCTCTTATAGATACCGAACGGCCGGCAAGGACGCCGGCGCCGCCGGCCGAATAGCACGCGCGCTTATGAGTGTAAACCGCCGCGGCAACAGACCGCCCGGCCGTGCTGTTGTAACATAGCGCGTGAACGAACGAAAAAAAAATTTATAGTAAACATTAAAATAAATTACATTACCGTAAACTAGACAAAAAATTACACATTTTTTCCCAATATGAAAATTTTCACAAACTTTTCAAAGTCCCATCGCATCGAGTAAACTTTTTTAATAACGCTTCCGCACGATTCTAAATGCTTAATCCATATGTGAAATCGTTCACTGATCACGAATATCGTATTTAAAAAAATTACAAAAATTTATTTTTCAAAATAATCAAAAAAAACCGAAAAATCACAAGAGTAAAGTACCATTATTTTAAACAATATGTCGTTCTAAATGCTTAATCCCTATGTAAAAAAGTTATCTAAGCAAGAATATGTAATTGAAAAAAATTAGAAAAATTTATTTTAGCCGTAAATCGAAAATAATGGGGACACCGGAGCTGTTCGAAGCGCCGAGACGCGCCGCGTACGCCCGAATATTTTCAAAGTCCCAACGTACCGATCAAGAGTAAAGTACCATTTTCCTACATTAGATTTCGTTCTAAATGCTTAATCCCTATGTAAAAACGTTAGTTAAGCAAGAATATCGTATTTTTAAAAAAATCTAATGATAGGATTTTCCAGAAAATTGAAAAAACCGAAAAATGTCAAGAGTAAAGTGCCATTTTCTGACATTAGATTTCGTTCTAAATGCTTAATCCCTATGTAGAAACGTTAGTTAAGCAAGAATATCGTATTTTTAAAAAAATCTAATGATAGGATTCTTCAGAAAATTGAAAAAACCGTAAAATGTCAAGAGTAAAGTGCCCTTACTTTAAACAATGTATCGTTCTAAATGCTTAATCCCTATGTAAAAAAGTTATTTAAGCAGGAATATGTTATTGAAAAAAATTAGAAAAATTTATTTTAGCCGTAAATCGAAAATAATGGATCGAGCGAATCGGTCGATTGCGCCGAGACGCGCTATGATGCAACAGACGAGCGATTGGAACGCCCGAATATTTTCAAAGTCCCAACGTACCGATCAAGAGTAAAGTACCATTTTCCTACATTAGATTTCGTTCTAAATGCTTAATCCCTATGTAAAAACGTTAGTTAAGCAAGAATATCGTATTTTTAAAAAAATCTAATGATAGGATTTTCCAGAAAAATGAAAAAACCGAAAAATGTCAAGAGTAAAGTGCCATTTTCTGACATTAGATTTCGTTCTAAATGCTTAATCCCTATGTAGAAACGTTAGTTAAGCAAGAATATCGTATTTTTAAAAAAATCTAATGATAGGATTTTTCAGAAAATTGAAAAAACCGTAAAATGTCAAGAGTAAAGTGCCCTTACTTTAAACAATGTATCGTTCTAAATGCTTAATCCCTATGTAAAAAAGTTATTTAAGCAGGAATATGTTATTGAAAAAAATTAGAAAAATTTATTTTAGCCGTAAATCGAAAATAATGGATCGAGCGAATCGCTCGATTGCGCCGAGACGCGCGATGATGCAACAGACGAGCGATTGGAACGCCCGAATATTTTCAAAGTCCCAACGTACCGATCAAGAGTAAAGTACCATTTTCCTACATTAGATTTCGTTCTAAATGCTTAATCCCTATGTAGAAACGTTAGTTAAGCAAGAATATCGTATTTTTAAAAAAATCTAATGATAGGATTTTCCAGAAAATTGAAAAAACCGAAAAATGTCAAGAGTAAAGTGCCATTTTCTGACATTAGATTTCGTTCTAAATGCTTAATCCCTATGTAGAAACGTTAGATAAGCAAGAATATCGTATTTTTAAAAAAATCTAATGATAGGATTTTTCAGAAAATTGAAAAAACCGTAAAATGTCAAGAGTAAAGTGCCCTTATTTTAAACAATCTATCGTTCTAAATGCTTAATCCCTATGTAAAAAAGTTATCTAAGCAAGAATATGTTATTGAATAAAATGAGAAAAATTTATTTTAGCCGTAAATCGAAAATAATGGGTCGAGCGAATCGCTCGATTGCGCCGAGACGCGCTATGATGCAACAGACGAGCGATTGGAACGCCCGAATATTTTCAAAGTCCCAACGTACCGATCAAGAGTAAAGTACCATTTTCCTACATTAGATTTCGTTCTAAATGCTTAATCCCTATGTAGAAACGTTAGTTAAGCAAGAATATCGTATTTTTAAAAAAATCTAATGATAGGATTTTCCAGAAAAATGAAAAAACCGAAAAATGTCAAGAGTAAAGTGCCATTTTCTGACATTAGATTTCGTTCTAAATGCTTAATCCCTATGTAGAAACGTTAGTTAAGCAAGAATATCGTATTTTTAAAAAAATCTAATGATAGGATTTTTCAGAAAATTGAAAAAACCGTAAAATGTCAAGAGTAAAGTGCCCTTACTTTAAACAATATATCGTTCTAAATGCTTAATCCCTATGTAAAAAAGTTATTTAAGCAGGAATATGTTATTGAAAAAAATTAGAAAAATTTATTTTAGCCGTAAATCGAAAATAATGGATCGAGCGAATCGGTCGATTGCGCCGAGACGCGCTATGATGCAACAGACGAGCGATTGGAACGCCCGAATATTTTCAAAGTCCCAACGTACCGATCAAGAGTAAAGTACCATTTTCCTACATTAGATTTCGTTCTAAATGCTTAATCCCTATGTAAAAACGTTAGTTAAGCAAGAATATCGTATTTTTAAAAAAATCTAATGATAGGATTTTCCAGAAAATTGAAAAAACCGAAAAATGTCAAGAGTAAAGTGCCATTTTCTGACATTAGATTTCGTTCTAAATGCTTAATCCCTATGTAGAAACGTTAGTTAAGCAAGAATATCGTATTTTTAAAAAAATCTAATGATAGGATTCTTCAGAAAATTGAAAAAACCGTAAAATGTCAAGAGTAAAGTGCCCTTACTTTAAACAATGTATCGTTCTAAATGCTTAATCCCTATGTAAAAAAGTTATTTAAGCAGGAATATGTTATTGAAAAAAATTAGAAAAATTTATTTTAGCCGTAAATCGAAAATAATGGGGACACCGGAGCTGTTCGAAGCGCCGAGCGCGTCGCGTACGCCCGAATATTTTCAAAGTCCCAACGTACCGATCAAGAGTAAAGTACCATTTTCCTACATTAGATTTCGTTCTAAATGCTTAATCCCTATGTAAAAACGTTAGTTAAGCAAGAATATCGTATTTTTAAAAAAATCTAATGATAGGATTTTCCAGAAAATTGAAAAAACCGAAAAATGTCAAGAGTAAAGTGCCATTTTCTGACATTAGATTTCGTTCTAAATGCTTAATCCCTATGTAGAAACGTTAGTTAAGCAAGAATATCGTATTTTTAAAAAAATCTAATGATAGGATTCTTCAGAAAATTGAAAAAACCGTAAAATGTCAAGAGTAAAGTGCCCTTACTTTAAACAATGTATCGTTCTAAATGCTTAATCCCTATGTAAAAAAGTTATTTAAGCAGGAATATGTTATTGAAAAAAATTAGAAAAATTTATTTTAGCCGTAAATCGAAAATAATGGATCGAGCGAATCGGTCGATTGCGCCGAGACGCGCTATGATGCAACAGACGAGCGATTGGAACGCCCGAATATTTTCAAAGTCCCAACGTACCGATCAAGAGTAAAGTACCATTTTCCTACATTAGATTTCGTTCTAAATGCTTAATCCCTATGTAAAAACGTTAGTTAAGCAAGAATATCGTATTTTTAAAAAAATCTAATGATAGGATTTTCCAGAAAATTGAAAAAACCGAAAAATGTCAAGAGTAAAGTGCCATTTTCTGACATTAGATTTCGTTCTAAATGCTTAATCCCTATGTAGAAACGTTAGTTAAGCAAGAATATCGTATTTTTAAAAAAATCTAATGATAGGATTCTTCAGAAAATTGAAAAAACCGTAAAATGTCAAGAGTAAAGTGCCCTTACTTTAAACAATGTATCGTTCTAAATGCTTAATCCCTATGTAAAAAAGTTATTTAAGCAGGAATATGTTATTGAAAAAAATTAGAAAAATTTATTTTAGCCGTAAATCGAAAATAATGGGGACACCGGAGCTGTTCGAAGCGCCGAGCGCGTCGCGTACGCCCGAATATTTTCAAAGTCCCAACGTACCGATCAAGAGTAAAGTACCATTTTCCTACATTAGATTTCGTTCTAAATGCTTAATCCCTATGTAAAAACGTTAGTTAAGCAAGAATATCGTATTTTTAAAAAAATCTAATGATAGGATTTTCCAGAAAATTGAAAAAACCGAAAAATGTCAAGAGTAAAGTGCCATTTTCTGACATTAGATTTCGTTCTAAATGCTTAATCCCTATGTAGAAACGTTAGTTAAGCAAGAATATCGTATTTTTAAAAAAATCTAATGATAGGATTCTTCAGAAAATTGAAAAAACCGTAAAATGTCAAGAGTAAAGTGCCCTTACTTTAAACAATGTATCGTTCTAAATGCTTAATCCCTATGTAAAAAAGTTATTTAAGCAGGAATATGTTATTGAAAAAAATTAGAAAAATTTATTTTAGCCGTAAATCGAAAATAATGGATCGAGCGAATCGGTCGATTGCGCCGAGACGCGCTATGATGCAACAGACGAGCGATTGGAACGCCCGAATATTTTCAAAGTCCCAACGTACCGATCAAGAGTAAAGTACCATTTTCCTACATTAGATTTCGTTCTAAATGCTTAATCCCTATGTAAAAACGTTAGTTAAGCAAGAATATCGTATTTTTAAAAAAATCTAATGATAGGATTTTCCAGAAAATTGAAAAAACCGAAAAATGTCAAGAGTAAAGTGCCATTTTCTGACATTAGATTTCGTTCTAAATGCTTAATCCCTATGTAGAAACGTTAGTTAAGCAAGAATATCGTATTTTTAAAAAAATCTAATGATAGGATTTTTCAGAAAATTGAAAAAACCGTAAAATGTCAAGAGTAAAGTGCCCTTACTTTAAACAATGTATCGTTCTAAATGCTTAATCCCTATGTAAAAAAGTAATTTAAGCAGGAATATGTTATTGAAAAAAATTAGAAAAATTTATTTTAGCCGTAAATCGAAAATAATGGATCGAGCGAATCGGTCGATTGCGCCGAGACGCGCTATGATGCAACAGACGAGCGATTGGAACGCCCGAATATTTTCAAAGTCCCAACGTACCGATCAAGAGTAAAGTACCATTTTCCTACATTAGATTTCGTTCTAAATGCTTAATCCCTATGTAAAAACGTTAGTTAAGCAAGAATATCGTATTTTTAAAAAAATCTAATGATAGGATTTTCCAGAAAATTGAAAAAACCGAAAAATGTCAAGAGTAAAGTGCCATTTTCTGACATTAGATTTCGTTCTAAATGCTTAATCCCTATGTAGAAACGTTAGTTAAGCAAGAATATCGTATTTTTAAAAAAATCTAATGATAGGATTTTTCAGAAAATTGAAAAAACCGTAAAATGTCAAGAGTAAAGTGCCCTTACTTTAAACAATGTATCGTTCTAAATGCTTAATCCCTATGTAAAAAAGTTATTTAAGCAGGAATATGTTATTGAAAAAAATTAGAAAAATTTATTTTAGCCGTAAATCGAAAATAATGGATCGAGCGAATCGGTCGATTGCGCCGAGACGCGCTATGATGCAACAGACGAGCGATTGGAACGCCCGAATATTTTCAAAGTCCCAACGTACCGATCAAGAGTAAAGTACCATTTTCCTACATTAGATTTCGTTCTAAATGCTTAATCCCTATGTAAAAACGTTAGTTAAGCAAGAATATCGTATTTTTAAAAAAATCTAATGATAGGATTTTCCAGAAAATTGAAAAAACCGAAAAATGTCAAGAGTAAAGTGCCATTTTCTGACATTAGATTTCGTTCCAAATGCTTAATCCCTATGTAGAAACGTTAGTTAAGCAAGAATATCGTATTTTTAAAAAAATCTAATGATAGGATTTTTCAGAAAATTGAAAAAACCGTAAAATGTCAAGAGTAAAGTGCCCTTACTTTAAACAATGTATCGTTCTAAATGCTTAATCCCTATGTAAAAAAGTTATTTAAGCAGGAATATGTTATTGAAAAAAATTAGAAAAATTTATTTTAGCCGTAAATCGAAAATAATGGATCGAGCGAATCGCTCGATTGCGCCGAGACGCGCTATGATGCAACAGACGAGCGATTGGAACGCCCGAATATTTTCAAAGTCCCAACGTACCGATCAAGAGTAAAGTACCATTTTCCTACATTAGATTTCGTTCTAAATGCTTAATCCCTATGTAGAAACGTTAGTTAAGCAAGAATATCGTATTTTTAAAAAAATCTAATGATAGGATTTTCCAGAAAATTGAAAAAACCGAAAAATGTCAAGAGTAAAGTGCCATTTTCTGACATTAGATTTCGTTCTAAATGCTTAATCCCTATGTAGAAACGTTAGTTAAGCAAGAATATCGTATTTTTAAAAAAATCTAATGATAGGATTCTTCAGAAAATTGAAAAAACCGTAAAATGTCAAGAGTAAAGTGCCCTTACTTTAAACAATGTATCGTTCTAAATGCTTAATCCCTATGTAAAAAAGTTATTTAAGCAGGAATATGTTATTGAAAAAAATTAGAAAAATTTATTTTAGCCGTAAATCGAAAATAATGGGGACACCGGAGCTGTTCGAAGCGCCGAGCGCGTCGCGTACGCCCGAATATTTTCAAAGTCCCAACGTACCGATCAAGAGTAAAGTACCATTTTCCTACATTAGATTTCGTTCTAAATGCTTAATCCCTATGTAAAAACGTTAGTTAAGCAAGAATATCGTATTTTTAAAAAAATCTAATGATAGGATTTTCCAGAAAATTGAAAAAACCGAAAAATGTCAAGAGTAAAGTGCCATTTTCTGACATTAGATTTCGTTCTAAATGCTTAATCCCTATGTAGAAACGTTAGTTAAGCAAGAATATCGTATTTTTAAAAAAATCTAATGATAGGATTCTTCAGAAAATTGAAAAAACCGTAAAATGTCAAGAGTAAAGTGCCCTTACTTTAAACAATGTATCGTTCTAAATGCTTAATCCCTATGTAAAAAAGTTATTTAAGCAGGAATATGTTATTGAAAAAAATTAGAAAAATTTATTTTAGCCGTAAATCGAAAATAATGGATCGAGCGAATCGGTCGATTGCGCCGAGACGCGCTATGATGCAACAGACGAGCGATTGGAACGCCCGAATATTTTCAAAGTCCCAACGTACCGATCAAGAGTAAAGTACCATTTTCCTACATTAGATTTCGTTCTAAATGCTTAATCCCTATGTAAAAACGTTAGTTAAGCAAGAATATCGTATTTTTAAAAAAATCTAATGATAGGATTTTCCAGAAAATTGAAAAAACCGAAAAATGTCAAGAGTAAAGTGCCATTTTCTGACATTAGATTTCGTTCTAAATGCTTAATCCCTATGTAGAAACGTTAGTTAAGCAAGAATATCGTATTTTTAAAAAAATCTAATGATAGGATTTTTCAGAAAATTGAAAAAACCGTAAAATGTCAAGAGTAAAGTGCCCTTACTTTAAACAATGTATCGTTCTAAATGCTTAATCCCTATGTAAAAAAGTTATTTAAGCAGGAATATGTTATTGAAAAAAATTAGAAAAATTTATTTTAGCCGTAAATCGAAAATAATGGATCGAGCGAATCGGTCGATTGCGCCGAGACGCGCTATGATGCAACAGACGAGCGATTGGAACGCCCGAATATTTTCAAAGTCCCAACGTACCGATCAAGAGTAAAGTACCATTTTCCTACATTAGATTTCGTTCTAAATGCTTAATCCCTATGTAAAAACGTTAGTTAAGCAAGAATATCGTATTTTTAAAAAAATCTAATGATAGGATTTTCCAGAAAATTGAAAAAACCGAAAAATGTCAAGAGTAAAGTGCCATTTTCTGACATTAGATTTCGTTCCAAATGCTTAATCCCTATGTAGAAACGTTAGTTAAGCAAGAATATCGTATTTTTAAAAAAATCTAATGATAGGATTTTTCAGAAAATTGAAAAAACCGTAAAATGTCAAGAGTAAAGTGCCCTTACTTTAAACAATGTATCGTTCTAAATGCTTAATCCCTATGTAAAAAAGTTATTTAAGCAGGAATATGTTATTGAAAAAAATTAGAAAAATTTATTTTAGCCGTAAATCGAAAATAATGGATCGAGCGAATCGCTCGATTGCGCCGAGACGCGCTATGATGCAACAGACGAGCGATTGGAACGCCCGAATATTTTCAAAGTCCCAACGTACCGATCAAGAGTAAAGTACCATTTTCCTACATTAGATTTCGTTCTAAATGCTTAATCCCTATGTAGAAACGTTAGTTAAGCAAGAATATCGTATTTTTAAAAAAATCTAATGATAGGATTTTCCAGAAAATTGAAAAAACCGAAAAATGTCAAGAGTAAAGTGCCATTTTCTGACATTAGATTTCGTTCTAAATGCTTAATCCCTATGTAGAAACGTTAGTTAAGCAAGAATATCGTATTTTTAAAAAAATCTAATGATAGGATTCTTCAGAAAATTGAAAAAACCGTAAAATGTCAAGAGTAAAGTGCCCTTACTTTAAACAATGTATCGTTCTAAATGCTTAATCCCTATGTAAAAAAGTTATTTAAGCAGGAATATGTTATTGAAAAAAATTAGAAAAATTTATTTTAGCCGTAAATCGAAAATAATGGGGACACCGGAGCTGTTCGAAGCGCCGAGCGCGTCGCGTACGCCCGAATATTTTCAAAGTCCCAACGTACCGATCAAGAGTAAAGTACCATTTTCCTACATTAGATTTCGTTCTAAATGCTTAATCCCTATGTAAAAACGTTAGTTAAGCAAGAATATCGTATTTTTAAAAAAATCTAATGATAGGATTTTCCAGAAAATTGAAAAAACCGAAAAATGTCAAGAGTAAAGTGCCATTTTCTGACATTAGATTTCGTTCTAAATGCTTAATCCCTATGTAGAAACGTTAGTTAAGCAAGAATATCGTATTTTTAAAAAAATCTAATGATAGGATTCTTCAGAAAATTGAAAAAACCGTAAAATGTCAAGAGTAAAGTGCCCTTACTTTAAACAATGTATCGTTCTAAATGCTTAATCCCTATGTAAAAAAGTTATTTAAGCAGGAATATGTTATTGAAAAAAATTAGAAAAATTTATTTTAGCCGTAAATCGAAAATAATGGATCGAGCGAATCGGTCGATTGCGCCGAGACGCGCTATGATGCAACAGACGAGCGATTGGAACGCCCGAATATTTTCAAAGTCCCAACGTACCGATCAAGAGTAAAGTACCATTTTCCTACATTAGATTTCGTTCTAAATGCTTAATCCCTATGTAAAAACGTTAGTTAAGCAAGAATATCGTATTTTTAAAAAAATCTAATGATAGGATTTTCCAGAAAATTGAAAAAACCGAAAAATGTCAAGAGTAAAGTGCCATTTTCTGACATTAGATTTCGTTCTAAATGCTTAATCCCTATGTAGAAACGTTAGTTAAGCAAGAATATCGTATTTTTAAAAAAATCTAATGATAGGATTCTTCAGAAAATTGAAAAAACCGTAAAATGTCAAGAGTAAAGTGCCCTTACTTTAAACAATGTATCGTTCTAAATGCTTAATCCCTATGTAAAAAAGTTATTTAAGCAGGAATATGTTATTGAAAAAAATTAGAAAAATTTATTTTAGCCGTAAATCGAAAATAATGGGGACACCGGAGCTGTTCGAAGCGCCGAGCGCGTCGCGTACGCCCGAATATTTTCAAAGTCCCAACGTACCGATCAAGAGTAAAGTACCATTTTCCTACATTAGATTTCGTTCTAAATGCTTAATCCCTATGTAAAAACGTTAGTTAAGCAAGAATATCGTATTTTTAAAAAAATCTAATGATAGGATTTTTCAGAAAATTGAAAAAACCGTAAAATGTCAAGAGTAAAGTGCCCTTACTTTAAACAATGTATCGTTCTAAATGCTTAATCCCTATGTAGAAACGTTAGTTAAGCAAGAATATCGTATTTTTAAAAAAATCTAATGATAGGATTCTTCAGAAAATTGAAAAAACCGTAAAATGTCAAGAGTAAAGTGCCCTTACTTTAAACAATGTATCGTTCTAAATGCTTAATCCCTATGTAAAAAAGTTATTTAAGCAGGAATATGTTATTGAAAAAAATTAGAAAAATTTATTTTAGCCGTAAATCGAAAATAATGGATCGAGCGAATCGGTCGATTGCGCCGAGACGCGCTATGATGCAACAGACGAGCGATTGGAACGCCCGAATATTTTCAAAGTCCCAACGTACCGATCAAGAGTAAAGTACCATTTTCCTACATTAGATTTCGTTCTAAATGCTTAATCCCTATGTAAAAACGTTAGTTAAGCAAGAATATCGTATTTTTAAAAAAATCTAATGATAGGATTTTCCAGAAAAATGAAAAAACCGAAAAATGTCAAGAGTAAAGTGCCATTTTCTGACATTAGATTTCGTTCTAAATGCTTAATCCCTATGTAGAAACGTTAGTTAAGCAAGAATATCGTATTTTTAAAAAAATCTAATGATAGGATTTTTCAGAAAATTGAAAAAACCGTAAAATGTCAAGAGTAAAGTGCCCTTACTTTAAACAATGTATCGTTCTAAATGCTTAATCCCTATGTAAAAAAGTTATTTAAGCAGGAATATGTTATTGAAAAAAATTAGAAAAATTTATTTTAGCCGTAAATCGAAAATAATGGATCGAGCGAATCGCTCGATTGCGCCGAGACGCGCGATGATGCAACAGACGAGCGATTGGAACGCCCGAATATTTTCAAAGTCCCAACGTACCGATCAAGAGTAAAGTACCATTTTCCTACATTAGATTTCGTTCTAAATGCTTAATCCCTATGTAGAAACGTTAGTTAAGCAAGAATATCGTATTTTTAAAAAAATCTAATGATAGGATTTTCCAGAAAATTGAAAAAACCGAAAAATGTCAAGAGTAAAGTGCCATTTTCTGACATTAGATTTCGTTCTAAATGCTTAATCCCTATGTAGAAACGTTAGATAAGCAAGAATATCGTATTTTTAAAAAAATCTAATGATAGGATTTTTCAGAAAATTGAAAAAACCGTAAAATGTCAAGAGTAAAGTGCCCTTATTTTAAACAATCTATCGTTCTAAATGCTTAATCCCTATGTAAAAAAGTTATCTAAGCAAGAATATGTTATTGAATAAAATGAGAAAAATTTATTTTAGCCGTAAATCGAAAATAATGGGTCGAGCGAATCGCTCGATTGCGCCGAGACGCGCTATGATGCAACAGACGAGCGATTGGAACGCCCGAATATTTTCAAAGTCCCAACGTACCGATCAAGAGTAAAGTACCATTTTCCTACATTAGATTTCGTTCTAAATGCTTAATCCCTATGTAGAAACGTTAGTTAAGCAAGAATATCGTATTTTTAAAAAAATCTAATGATAGGATTTTCCAGAAAAATGAAAAAACCGAAAAATGTCAAGAGTAAAGTGCCATTTTCTGACATTAGATTTCGTTCTAAATGCTTAATCCCTATGTAGAAACGTTAGTTAAGCAAGAATATCGTATTTTTAAAAAAATCTAATGATAGGATTTTTCAGAAAATTGAAAAAACCGTAAAATGTCAAGAGTAAAGTGCCCTTACTTTAAACAATATATCGTTCTAAATGCTTAATCCCTATGTAAAAAAGTTATTTAAGCAGGAATATGTTATTGAAAAAAATTAGAAAAATTTATTTTAGCCGTAAATCGAAAATAATGGATCGAGCGAATCGGTCGATTGCGCCGAGACGCGCTATGATGCAACAGACGAGCGATTGGAACGCCCGAATATTTTCAAAGTCCCAACGTACCGATCAAGAGTAAAGTACCATTTTCCTACATTAGATTTCGTTCTAAATGCTTAATCCCTATGTAAAAACGTTAGTTAAGCAAGAATATCGTATTTTTAAAAAAATCTAATGATAGGATTTTCCAGAAAATTGAAAAAACCGAAAAATGTCAAGAGTAAAGTGCCATTTTCTGACATTAGATTTCGTTCTAAATGCTTAATCCCTATGTAGAAACGTTAGTTAAGCAAGAATATCGTATTTTTAAAAAAATCTAATGATAGGATTCTTCAGAAAATTGAAAAAACCGTAAAATGTCAAGAGTAAAGTGCCCTTACTTTAAACAATGTATCGTTCTAAATGCTTAATCCCTATGTAAAAAAGTTATTTAAGCAGGAATATGTTATTGAAAAAAATTAGAAAAATTTATTTTAGCCGTAAATCGAAAATAATGGGGACACCGGAGCTGTTCGAAGCGCCGAGCGCGTCGCGTACGCCCGAATATTTTCAAAGTCCCAACGTACCGATCAAGAGTAAAGTACCATTTTCCTACATTAGATTTCGTTCTAAATGCTTAATCCCTATGTAAAAACGTTAGTTAAGCAAGAATATCGTATTTTTAAAAAAATCTAATGATAGGATTTTCCAGAAAATTGAAAAAACCGAAAAATGTCAAGAGTAAAGTGCCATTTTCTGACATTAGATTTCGTTCTAAATGCTTAATCCCTATGTAGAAACGTTAGTTAAGCAAGAATATCGTATTTTTAAAAAAATCTAATGATAGGATTCTTCAGAAAATTGAAAAAACCGTAAAATGTCAAGAGTAAAGTGCCCTTACTTTAAACAATGTATCGTTCTAAATGCTTAATCCCTATGTAAAAAAGTTATTTAAGCAGGAATATGTTATTGAAAAAAATTAGAAAAATTTATTTTAGCCGTAAATCGAAAATAATGGATCGAGCGAATCGGTCGATTGCGCCGAGACGCGCTATGATGCAACAGACGAGCGATTGGAACGCCCGAATATTTTCAAAGTCCCAACGTACCGATCAAGAGTAAAGTACCATTTTCCTACATTAGATTTCGTTCTAAATGCTTAATCCCTATGTAAAAACGTTAGTTAAGCAAGAATATCGTATTTTTAAAAAAATCTAATGATAGGATTTTCCAGAAAATTGAAAAAACCGAAAAATGTCAAGAGTAAAGTGCCATTTTCTGACATTAGATTTCGTTCTAAATGCTTAATCCCTATGTAGAAACGTTAGTTAAGCAAGAATATCGTATTTTTAAAAAAATCTAATGATAGGATTCTTCAGAAAATTGAAAAAACCGTAAAATGTCAAGAGTAAAGTGCCCTTACTTTAAACAATGTATCGTTCTAAATGCTTAATCCCTATGTAAAAAAGTTATTTAAGCAGGAATATGTTATTGAAAAAAATTAGAAAAATTTATTTTAGCCGTAAATCGAAAATAATGGGGACACCGGAGCTGTTCGAAGCGCCGAGCGCGTCGCGTACGCCCGAATATTTTCAAAGTCCCAACGTACCGATCAAGAGTAAAGTACCATTTTCCTACATTAGATTTCGTTCTAAATGCTTAATCCCTATGTAAAAACGTTAGTTAAGCAAGAATATCGTATTTTTAAAAAAATCTAATGATAGGATTTTCCAGAAAATTGAAAAAACCGAAAAATGTCAAGAGTAAAGTGCCATTTTCTGACATTAGATTTCGTTCTAAATGCTTAATCCCTATGTAGAAACGTTAGTTAAGCAAGAATATCGTATTTTTAAAAAAATCTAATGATAGGATTTTTCAGAAAATTGAAAAAACCGTAAAATGTCAAGAGTAAAGTGCCCTTATTTTAAACAATGTATCGTTCTAAATGCTTAATCCCTATGTAAAAAAGTTATTTTAGCAGGAATATGTTATTGAATAAAATGAGAAAAATTTATTTTAGCCGTAAATCGAAAATAATGGATCGAGCGAATCGGTCGATTGCGCCGAGACGCGCCATGATGCAACAGACGAGCGATTGGAACGCCCGAATATTTTCAAAGTCCCAACGTACCGATCAAGAGTAAAGTACCATTTTCCTACATTAGATTTCGTTCTAAATGCTTAATCCCTATGTAAAAACGTTAGTTAAGCAAGAATATCGTATTTTTAAAAAAATCTAATGATAGGATTTCCCAGAAAATTGAAAAAACCGAAAAATGTCAAGAGTAAAGTGCCATTTTCTGACATTAGATTTCGTTCTAAATGCTTAATCCCTATGTAGAAACGTTAGTTAAGCAAGAATATCGTATTTTTAAAAAAATCTAATGATAGGATTTTTCAGAAAATTGAAAAAACCGTAAAATGTCAAGAGTAAAGTGCCCTTATTTTAAACAATGTATCGTTCTAAATGCTTAATCCCTATGTAAAAAAGTTATTTTAGCAGGAATATGTTATTGAATAAAATGAGAAAAATTTATTTTAGCCGTAAATCGAAAATAATGGATCGAGCGAATCGGTCGATTGCGCCGAGACGCGCCATGATGCAACAGACGAGCGATTGGAACGCCCGAATATTTTCAAAGTCCCAACGTACCGATCAAGAGTAAAGTACCATTTTCCTACATTAGATTTCGTTCTAAATGCTTAATCCCTATGTAAAAACGTTAGTTAAGCAAGAATATCGTATTTTTAAAAAAATCTAATGATAGGATTTCCCAGAAAATTGAAAAAACCGTAAAATGTCAAGAGTAAAGTGCCATTTTCTGACATTAGATTTCGTTCTAAATGCTTAATCCCTATGTAGAAACGTTAGTTAAGCAAGAATATCGTATTTTTAAAAAAATCTAATGATAGGATTTTTCAGAAAATTGAAAAAACCGTAAAATGTCAAGAGTAAAGTGCCCTTATTTTAAACAATGTATCGTTCTAAATGCTTAATCCCTATGTAAAAAAGTTATTTTAGCAGGAATATGTTATTGAAAAAAATTAGAAAAATTTATTTTAGCCGTAAATCGAAAATAATGGGGACACCGGAGCTGTTCGAAGCGCCGAGCGCGCCGCGTACGCCCGAATATTTTCAAAGTCCCAACGTACCGATCAAGAGTAAAGTACCATTTTCCTACATTAGATTTCGTTCTAAATGCTTAATCCCTATGTAAAAACGTTAGTTAAGCAAGAATATCGTATTTTTAAAAAAATCTAATGATAGGATTTCCCAGAAAATTGAAAAAACCGAAAAATGTCAAGAGTAAAGTGCCATTTTCTGACATCAGATTTCGTTCTAAATGCTTAATCCCTATGTAGAAACGTTAGTTAAGCAAGAATATCGTATTTTTAAAAAAATCTAATGATAGGATTTTTCAGAAAATTGAAAAAACCGTAAAATGTCAAGAGTAAAGTGCCCTTATTTTAAACAATGTATCGTTCTAAATGCTTAATCCCTATGTAAAAAAGTTATTTTAGCAGGAATATGTTATTGAAAAAAATTAGAAAAATTTATTTTAGCCGTAAATCGAAAATAATGGGGACACCGGAGCTGTTCGAAGCGCCGAGCGCGCCGCGTACGCCCGAATATTTTCAAAGTCCCAACGTACCGATCAAGAGTAAAGTACCATTTTCCTACATTAGATTTCGTTCTAAATACTTAATCCCTATGTAAAAACGTTAGTTAAGCAAGAATATCGTATTTTTAAAAAAATCTAATGATAGGATTTTCCAGAAAATTGAAAAAACCGAAAAATGTCAAGAGTAAAGTGCCATTTTCTGACATTAGATTTCGTTCTAAATGCTTAATCCCTATGTAGAAACGTTAGTTAAGCAAGAATATCGTATTTTTAAAAAAATCTAATGATAGGATTTTTCAGAAAATTGAAAAAACCGTAAAATGTCAAGAGTAAAGTGCCCTTATTTTAAACAATGTATCGTTCTAAATGCTTAATCCCTATGTAAAAAAGTTATTTTAGCAGGAATATGTTATTGAATAAAATGAGAAAAATTTATTTTAGCCGTAAATCGAAAATAATGGATCGAGCGAATCGGTCGATTGCGCCGAGACGCGCCATGATGCAACAGACGAGCGATTGGAACGCCCGAATATTTTCAAAGTCCCAACGTACCGATCAAGAGTAAAGTACCATTTTCCTACATTAGATTTCGTTCTAAATGCTTAATCCCTATGTAAAAACGTTAGTTAAGCAAGAATATCGTATTTTTAAAAAAATCTAATGATAGGATTTCCCAGAAAATTGAAAAAACCGAAAAATGTCAAGAGTAAAGTGCCATTTTCTGACATTAGATTTCGTTCTAAATGCTTAATCCCTATGTAGAAACGTTAGTTAAGCAAGAATATCGTATTTTTAAAAAAATCTAATGATAGGATTTTTCAGAAAATTGAAAAAACCGTAAAATGTCAAGAGTAAAGTGCCCTTATTTTAAACAATGTATCGTTCTAAATGCTTAATCCCTATGTAAAAAAGTTATTTTAGCAGGAATATGTTATTGAATAAAATGAGAAAAATTTATTTTAGCCGTAAATCGAAAATAATGGATCGAGCGAATCGGTCGATTGCGCCGAGACGCGCCATGATGCAACAGACGAGCGATTGGAACGCCCGAATATTTTCAAAGTCCCAACGTACCGATCAAGAGTAAAGTACCATTTTCCTACATTAGATTTCGTTCTAAATGCTTAATCCCTATGTAAAAACGTTAGTTAAGCAAGAATATCGTATTTTTAAAAAAATCTAATGATAGGATTTCCCAGAAAATTGAAAAAACCGAAAAATGTCAAGAGTAAAGTGCCATTTTCTGACATTAGATTTCGTTCTAAATGCTTAATCCCTATGTAGAAACGTTAGTTAAGCAAGAATATCGTATTTTTAAAAAAATCTAATGATAGGATTTTTCAGAAAATTGAAAAAACCGTAAAATGTCAAGAGTAAAGTGCCCTTATTTTAAACAATGTATCGTTCTAAATGCTTAATCCCTATGTAAAAAAGTTATTTTAGCAGGAATATGTTATTGAAAAAAATTAGAAAAATTTATTTTAGCCGTAAATCGAAAATAATGGGGACACCGGAGCTGTTCGAAGCGCCGAGCGCGCCGTGTACGCCCGAATATTTTCAAAGTCCCAACGTACCGATCAAGAGTAAAGTACCATTTTCCTACATTAGATTTCGTTCTAAATACTTAATCCCTATGTAAAAACGTTAGTTAAGCAAGAATATCGTATTTTTAAAAAAATCTAATGATAGGATTTCCCAGAAAATTGAAAAAACCGAAAAATGTCAAGAGTAAAGTGCCATTTTCTGACATTAGATTTCGTTCTAAATGCTTAATCCCTATGTAGAAACGTTAGTTAAGCAAGAATATCGTATTCTTAAAAAAATCTAATGATAGGATTTTTCAGAAAATTGAAAAAACCGTAAAATGTCAAGAGTAAAGTGCCCTTATTTTAAACAATGTATCGTTCTAAATGCTTAATCCCTATGTAAAAAAGTTATTTAAGCAGGAATATGTTATTGAATAAAATGAGAAAAATTTATTTTAGCCGTAAATCGAAAATAATGGATCGAGCGAATCGGTCGATTGCGCCGAGACGCGCTATGATGCAACAGACGAGCGATTGGAACGCCCGAATATTTTCAAAGTCCCAACGTACCGATCAAGAGTAAAGTACCATTTTCCTACATTAGATTTCGTTCTAAATGCTTAATCCCTATGTAAAAACGTTAGTTAAGCAAGAATATCGTATTTTTAAAAAAATCTAATGATAGGATTTCCCAGAAAATTGAAAAAACCGTAAAATGTCAAGACTAAAGTGCCATTTTCTGACATTAGATTTCGTTCTAAATGCTTAATCCCTATGTAGAAACGTTAGTTAAGCAAGAATATCGTATTTTTAAAAAAATCTAATGATAGGATTTTTCAGAAACTTGAAAAAACCGAAAAATGTCAAGAGTAAAGTGCCATTTTCTGACAATAGATTTCGTTCTAAATGCTTAATCCCTATGTAGAAACGTTAGTTAAGCAAGAATATCGTATTCTTAAAAAAATCTAATGATAGGATTTTTCAGAAAATTGAAAAAACCGTAAAATGTCAAGAGTAAAGTGCCCTTATTTTAAACAATGTATCGTTCTAAATGCTTAATCCCTATGTAAAAAAGTTATTTTAGCAGGAATATGTTATTGAAAAAAATTAGAAAAATTTATTTTAGCCGTAAATCGAAAATAATGGGGACACCGGAGCTGTTCGAAGCGCCGAGCGCGCCGCGTACGCCCGAATATTTTCAAAGTCCCAACGTACCGATCAAGAGTAAAGTACCATTTTCCTACATTAGATTTCGTTCTAAATACTTAATCCCTATGTAAAAACGTTAGTTAAGCAAGAATATTGTATTTTTAAAAAAATCTAATGATAGGATTTTCCAGAAAATTGAAAAAACCGAAAAATGTCAAGAGTAAAGTGCCATTTTCTGACATTAGATTTCGTTCTAAATGCTTAATCCCTATGTAGAAACGTTAGTTAAGCAAGAATATCGTATTCTTAAAAAAATCTAATGATAGGATTTTTCAGAAAATTGAAAAAACCGTAAAATGTCAAGAGTAAAGTGCCCTTATTTTAAACAATGTATCGTTCTAAATGCTTAATCCCTATGTAAAAAAGTTATTTTAGCAGGAATATGTTATTGAATAAAATGAGAAAAATTTATTTTAGCCGTAAATCGAAAATAATGGATCGAGCGAATCGGTCGATTGCGCCGAGACGCGCTATGATGCAACAGACGAGCGATTGGAACGCCCGAATATTTTCAAAGTCCCAACGTACCGATCAAGAGTAAAGTACCATTTTCCTACATTAGATTTCGTTCTAAATACTTAATCCCTATGTAAAAACGTTAGTTAAGCAAGAATATCGTATTTTTAAAAAAATCTAATGATAGGATTTCCCAGAAAATTGAAAAAACCGAAAAATGTCAAGAGTAAAGTGCCATTTTCTGACATTAGATTTCGTTCTAAATGCTTAATCCCTATGTAGAAACGTTAGTTAAGCAAGAATATCGTATTTTTAAAAAAATCTAATGATAGGATTTTTCAGAAAATTGAAAAAACGGTAAAATGTCAAGAGTAAAGTGCCCTTATTTTAAACAATGTATCGTTCTAAATGCTTAATCCCTATGTAAAAAAGTTATTTTAGCAGGAATATGTTATTGAAAAAAATTAGAAAAATTTATTTTAGCCGTAAATCGAAAATAATGGGGACACCGGAGCTGTTCGAAGCGCCGAGCGCGCCGCGTACGCCCGAATATTTTCAAAGTCCCAACGTACCGATCAAGAGTAAAGTACCATTTTCCTACATTAGATTTCGTTCTAAATACTTAATCCCTATGTAAAAACGTTAGTTAAGCAAGAATATCGTATTTTTAAAAAAATCTAATGATAGGATTTCCCAGAAAATTGAAAAAACCGAAAAATGTCAAGAGTAAAGTGCCATTTTCTGACATTAGATTTCGTTCTAAATGCTTAATCCCTGTGTAGAAACGTTAGTTAAGCAAGAATATCGTATTCTTAAAAAAATCTAATGATAGGATTTTTCAGAAAATTGAAAAAACCGTAAAATGTCAAGAGTAAAGTGCCCTTATTTTAAACAATGTATCGTTCTAAATGCTTAATCCCTATGTAAAAAAGTTATTTAAGCAAGAATATGTTATTGAATAAAATGAGAAAAATTTATTTTAGCCGTAAATCGAAAATAATGGATCGAGCGAATCGGTCGATTGCGCCGAGACGCGCCATGATGCAACAGACGAGCGATTGGAACGCCCGAATATTTTCAAAGTCCCAACGTACCGATCAAGAGTAAAGTACCATTTTCCTACATTAGATTTCGTTCTAAATGCTTAATCCCTATGTAAAAACGTTAGTTAAGCAAGAATATCGTATTTTTAAAAAAATCTAATGATAGGATTTCCCAGAAAATTGAAAAAACCGAAAAATGTCAAGAGTAAAGTGCCATTTTCTGACATTAGATTTCGTTCTAAATGCTTAATCCCTATGTAGAAACGTTAGTTAAGCAAGAATATCGTATTTTTAAAAAAATCTAATGATAGGATTTTTCAGAAAATTGAAAAAACCGTAAAATGTCAAGAGTAAAGTGCCCTTATTTTAAACAATGTATCGTTCTAAATGCTTAATCCCTATGTAAAAAAGTTATTTTAGCAGGAATATGTTATTGAATAAAATGAGAAAAATTTATTTTAGCCGTAAATCGAAAATAATGGATCGAGCGAATCGGTCGATTGCGCCGAGACGCGCTATGATGCAACAGACGAGCGATTGGAACGCCCGAATATTTTCAAAGTCCCAACGTACCGATCAAGAGTAAAGTACCATTTTCCTACATTAGATTTCGTTCTAAATACTTAATCCCTATGTAAAAACGTTAGTTAAGCAAGAATATCGTATTTTTAAAAAAATCTAATGATAGGATTTCCCAGAAAATTGAAAAAACCGAAAAATGTCAAGAGTAAAGTGCCATTTTCTGACATTAGATTTCGTTCTAAATGCTTAATCCCTATGTAGGAACGTTAGTTAAGCAAGAATATCGTATTTTTAAAAAAATCTAATGATAGGATTTTTCAGAAAATTGAAAAAACCGTAAAATGTCAAGAGTAAAGTGCCCTTATTTTAAACAATGTATCGTTCTAAATGCTTAATCCCTATGTAAAAAAGTTATTTTAGCAGGAATATGTTATTGAATAAAATGAGAAAAATTTATTTTAGCCGTAAATCGAAAATAATGGATCGAGCGAATCGGTCGATTGCGCCGAGACGCGCTATGATGCAACAGACGAGCGATTGGAACGCCCGAATATTTTCAAAGTCCCAACGTACCGATCAAGAGTAAAGTACCATTTTCCTACATTAGATTTCGTTCTAAATACTTAATCCCTATGTAAAAACGTTAGTTAAGCAAGAATATCGTATTTTTAAAAAAATCTAATGATAGGATTTTCCAGAAAATTGAAAAAACCGAAAAATGTCAAGAGTAAAGTGCCATTTTCTGACATTAGATTTCGTTCTAAATGCTTAATCCCTATGTAGAAACGTTAGTTAAGCAAGAATATCGTATTTTTAAAAAAATCTAATGATAGGATTTTTCAGAAAATTGAAAAAACCGTAAAATGTCAAGAGTAAAGTGCCCTTATTTTAAACAATGTATCGTTCTAAATGCTTAATCCCTATGTAAAAAAGTTATTTTAGCAGGAATATGTTATTGAATAAAATGAGAAAAATTTATTTTAGCCGTAAATCGAAAATAATGGATCGAGCGAATCGGTCGATTGCGCCGAGACGCGCCATGATGCAACAGACGAGCGATTGGAACGCCCGAATATTTTCAAAGTCCCAACGTACCGATCAAGAGTAAAGTACCATTTTCCTACATTAGATTTCGTTCTAAATGCTTAATCCCTATGTAAAAACGTTAGTTAAGCAAGAATATCGTATTTTTAAAAAAATCTAATGATAGGATTTCCCAGAAAATTGAAAAAACCGAAAAATGTCAAGAGTAAAGTGCCATTTTCTGACATTAGATTTCGTTCTAAATGCTTAATCCCTATGTAGAAACGTTAGTTAAGCAAGAATATCGTATTTTTAAAAAAATCTAATGATAGGATTTTTCAGAAAATTGAAAAAACCGTAAAATGTCAAGAGTAAAGTGCCCTTATTTTAAACAATGTATCGTTCTAAATGCTTAATCCCTATGTAAAAAAGTTATTTTAGCAGGAATATGTTATTGAATAAAATGAGAAAAATTTATTTTAGCCGTAAATCGAAAATAATGGATCGAGCGAATCGGTCGATTGCGCCGAGACGCGCCATGATGCAACAGACGAGCGATTGGAACGCCCGAATATTTTCAAAGTCCCAACGTACCGATCAAGAGTAAAGTACCATTTTCCTACATTAGATTTCGTTCTAAATGCTTAATCCCTATGTAAAAACGTTAGTTAAGCAAGAATATCGTATTTTTAAAAAAATCTAATGATAGGATTTCCCAGAAAATTGAAAAAACCGTAAAATGTCAAGAGTAAAGTGCCATTTTCTGACATTAGATTTCGTTCTAAATGCTTAATCCCTATGTAGAAACGTTAGTTAAGCAAGAATATCGTATTTTTAAAAAAATCTAATGATAGGATTTTTCAGAAAATTGAAAAAACCGTAAAATGTCAAGAGTAAAGTGCCCTTATTTTAAACAATGTATCGTTCTAAATGCTTAATCCCTATGTAAAAAAGTTATTTTAGCAGGAATATGTTATTGAAAAAAATTAGAAAAATTTATTTTAGCCGTAAATCGAAAATAATGGGGACACCGGAGCTGTTCGAAGCGCCGAGCGCGCCGCGTACGCCCGAATATTTTCAAAGTCCCAACGTACCGATCAAGAGTAAAGTACCATTTTCCTACATTAGATTTCGTTCTAAATGCTTAATCCCTATGTAAAAACGTTAGTTAAGCAAGAATATCGTATTTTTAAAAAAATCTAATGATAGGATTTCCCAGAAAATTGAAAAAACCGAAAAATGTCAAGAGTAAAGTGCCATTTTCTGACATCAGATTTCGTTCTAAATGCTTAATCCCTATGTAGAAACGTTAGTTAAGCAAGAATATCGTATTTTTAAAAAAATCTAATGATAGGATTTTTCAGAAAATTGAAAAAACCGTAAAATGTCAAGAGTAAAGTGCCCTTATTTTAAACAATGTATCGTTCTAAATGCTTAATCCCTATGTAAAAAAGTTATTTTAGCAGGAATATGTTATTGAAAAAAATTAGAAAAATTTATTTTAGCCGTAAATCGAAAATAATGGGGACACCGGAGCTGTTCGAAGCGCCGAGCGCGCCGCGTACGCCCGAATATTTTCAAAGTCCCAACGTACCGATCAAGAGTAAAGTACCATTTTCCTACATTAGATTTCGTTCTAAATACTTAATCCCTATGTAAAAACGTTAGTTAAGCAAGAATATCGTATTTTTAAAAAAATCTAATGATAGGATTTTCCAGAAAATTGAAAAAACCGAAAAATGTCAAGAGTAAAGTGCCATTTTCTGACATTAGATTTCGTTCTAAATGCTTAATCCCTATGTAGAAACGTTAGTTAAGCAAGAATATCGTATTTTTAAAAAAATCTAATGATAGGATTTTTCAGAAAATTGAAAAAACCGTAAAATGTCAAGAGTAAAGTGCCCTTATTTTAAACAATGTATCGTTCTAAATGCTTAATCCCTATGTAAAAAAGTTATTTTAGCAGGAATATGTTATTGAATAAAATGAGAAAAATTTATTTTAGCCGTAAATCGAAAATAATGGATCGAGCGAATCGGTCGATTGCGCCGAGACGCGCCATGATGCAACAGACGAGCGATTGGAACGCCCGAATATTTTCAAAGTCCCAACGTACCGATCAAGAGTAAAGTACCATTTTCCTACATTAGATTTCGTTCTAAATGCTTAATCCCTATGTAAAAACGTTAGTTAAGCAAGAATATCGTATTTTTAAAAAAATCTAATGATAGGATTTCCCAGAAAATTGAAAAAACCGAAAAATGTCAAGAGTAAAGTGCCATTTTCTGACATTAGATTTCGTTCTAAATGCTTAATCCCTATGTAGAAACGTTAGTTAAGCAAGAATATCGTATTTTTAAAAAAATCTAATGATAGGATTTTTCAGAAAATTGAAAAAACCGTAAAATGTCAAGAGTAAAGTGCCCTTATTTTAAACAATGTATCGTTCTAAATGCTTAATCCCTATGTAAAAAAGTTATTTTAGCAGGAATATGTTATTGAATAAAATGAGAAAAATTTATTTTAGCCGTAAATCGAAAATAATGGATCGAGCGAATCGGTCGATTGCGCCGAGACGCGCCATGATGCAACAGACGAGCGATTGGAACGCCCGAATATTTTCAAAGTCCCAACGTACCGATCAAGAGTAAAGTACCATTTTCCTACATTAGATTTCGTTCTAAATGCTTAATCCCTATGTAAAAACGTTAGTTAAGCAAGAATATCGTATTTTTAAAAAAATCTAATGATAGGATTTCCCAGAAAATTGAAAAAACCGAAAAATGTCAAGAGTAAAGTGCCATTTTCTGACATTAGATTTCGTTCTAAATGCTTAATCCCTATGTAGAAACGTTAGTTAAGCAAGAATATCGTATTTTTAAAAAAATCTAATGATAGGATTTTTCAGAAAATTGAAAAAACCGTAAAATGTCAAGAGTAAAGTGCCATTTTCTGACATTAGATTTCGTTCTAAATGCTTAATCCCTATGTAGAAACGTTAGTTAAGCAAGAATATCGTATTTTTAAAAAAATCTAATGATAGGATTTTTCAGAAAATTGAAAAAACCGTAAAATGTCAAGAGTAAAGTGCCCTTATTTTAAACAATGTATCGTTCTAAATGCTTAATCCCTATGTAAAAAAGTTATTTTAGCAGGAATATGTTATTGAATAAAATGAGAAAAATTTATTTTAGCCGTAAATCGAAAATAATGGATCGAGCGAATCGGTCGATTGCGCCGAGACGCGCTATGATGCAACAGACGAGCGATTGGAACGCCCGAATATTTTCAAAGTCCCAACGTACCGATCAAGAGTAAAGTACCATTTTCCTACATTAGATTTCGTTCTAAATACTTAATCCCTATGTAAAAACGTTAGTTAAGCAAGAATATCGTATTTTTAAAAAAATCTAATGATAGGATTTCCCAGAAAATTGAAAAAACCGAAAAATGTCAAGAGTAAAGTGCCATTTTCTGACATTAGATTTCGTTCTAAATGCTTAATCCCTATGTAGAAACGTTAGTTAAGCAAGAATATCGTATTTTTAAAAAAATCTAATGATAGGATTTTTCAGAAAATTGAAAAAACCGTAAAATGTCAAGAGTAAAGTGCCCTTATTTTAAACAATGTATCGTTCTAAATGCTTAATCCCTATGTAAAAAAGTTATTTTAGCAGGAATATGTTATTGAATAAAATGAGAAAAATTTATTTTAGCCGTAAATCGAAAATAATGGATCGAGCGAATCGGTCGATTGCGCCGAGACGCGCTATGATGCAACAGACGAGCGATTGGAACGCCCGAATATTTTCAAAGTCCCAACGTACCGATCAAGAGTAAAGTACCATTTTCCTACATTAGATTTCGTTCTAAATACTTAATCCCTATGTAAAAACGTTAGTTAAGCAAGAATATCGTATTTTTAAAAAAATCTAATGATAGGATTTTCCAGAAAATTGAAAAAACCGAAAAATGTCAAGAGTAAAGTGCCATTTTCTGACATTAGATTTCGTTCTAAATGCTTAATCCCTATGTAGAAACGTTAGTTAAGCAAGAATATCGTATTCTTAAAAAAATCTAATGATAGGATTTTTCAGAAAATTGAAAAAACCGTAAAATGTCAAGAGTAAAGTGCCCTTATTTTAAACAATGTATCGTTCTAAATGCTTAATCCCTATGTAAAAAAGTTATTTTAGCAGGAATATGTTATTGAATAAAATGAGAAAAATTTATTTTAGCCGTAAATCGAAAATAATGGATCGAGCGAATCGGTCGATTGCGCCGAGACGCGCTATGATGCAACAGACGAGCGATTGGAACGCCCGAATATTTTCAAAGTCCCAACGTACCGATCAAGAGTAAAGTACCATTTTCCTACATTAGATTTCGTTCTAAATACTTAATCCCTATGTAAAAACGTTAGTTAAGCAAGAATATCGTATTTTTAAAAAAATCTAATGATAGGATTTTCCAGAAAATTGAAAAAACCGAAAAATGTCAAGAGTAAAGTGCCATTTTCTGACATTAGATTTCGTTCTAAATGCTTAATCCCTATGTAGAAACGTTAGTTAAGCAAGAATATCGTATTTTTAAAAAAATCTAATGATAGGATTTTTCAGAAAATTGAAAAAACCGTAAAATGTCAAGAGTAAAGTGCCCTTATTTTAAACAATGTATCGTTCTAAATGCTTAATCCCTATGTAAAAAAGTTATTTTAGCAGGAATATGTTATTGAATAAAATGAGAAAAATTTATTTTAGCCGTAAATCGAAAATAATGGATCGAGCGAATCGGTCGATTGCGCCGAGACGCGCCATGATGCAACAGACGAGCGATTGGAACGCCCGAATATTTTCAAAGTCCCAACGTACCGATCAAGAGTAAAGTACCATTTTCCTACATTAGATTTCGTTCTAAATGCTTAATCCCTATGTAAAAACGTTAGTTAAGCAAGAATATCGTATTTTTAAAAAAATCTAATGATAGGATTTCCCAGAAAATTGAAAAAACCGAAAAATGTCAAGAGTAAAGTGCCATTTTCTGACATTAGATTTCGTTCTAAATGCTTAATCCCTATGTAGAAACGTTAGTTAAGCAAGAATATCGTATTTTTAAAAAAATCTAATGATAGGATTTTTCAGAAAATTGAAAAAACCGTAAAATGTCAAGAGTAAAGTGCCCTTATTTTAAACAATGTATCGTTCTAAATGCTTAATCCCTATGTAAAAAAGTTATTTTAGCAGGAATATGTTATTGAATAAAATGAGAAAAATTTATTTTAGCCGTAAATCGAAAATAATGGATCGAGCGAATCGGTCGATTGCGCCGAGACGCGCCATGATGCAACAGACGAGCGATTGGAACGCCCGAATATTTTCAAAGTCCCAACGTACCGATCAAGAGTAAAGTACCATTTTCCTACATTAGATTTCGTTCTAAATGCTTAATCCCTATGTAAAAACGTTAGTTAAGCAAGAATATCGTATTTTTAAAAAAATCTAATGATAGGATTTCCCAGAAAATTGAAAAAACCGTAAAATGTCAAGAGTAAAGTGCCATTTTCTGACATTAGATTTCGTTCTAAATGCTTAATCCCTATGTAGAAACGTTAGTTAAGCAAGAATATCGTATTTTTAAAAAAATCTAATGATAGGATTTTTCAGAAAATTGAAAAAACCGTAAAATGTCAAGAGTAAAGTGCCCTTATTTTAAACAATGTATCGTTCTAAATGCTTAATCCCTATGTAAAAAAGTTATTTTAGCAGGAATATGTTATTGAAAAAAATTAGAAAAATTTATTTTAGCCGTAAATCGAAAATAATGGGGACACCGGAGCTGTTCGAAGCGCCGAGCGCGCCGCGTACGCCCGAATATTTTCAAAGTCCCAACGTACCGATCAAGAGTAAAGTACCATTTTCCTACATTAGATTTCGTTCTAAATGCTTAATCCCTATGTAAAAACGTTAGTTAAGCAAGAATATCGTATTTTTAAAAAAATCTAATGATAGGATTTCCCAGAAAATTGAAAAAACCGAAAAATGTCAAGAGTAAAGTGCCATTTTCTGACATCAGATTTCGTTCTAAATGCTTAATCCCTATGTAGAAACGTTAGTTAAGCAAGAATATCGTATTTTTAAAAAAATCTAATGATAGGATTTTTCAGAAAATTGAAAAAACCGTAAAATGTCAAGAGTAAAGTGCCCTTATTTTAAACAATGTATCGTTCTAAATGCTTAATCCCTATGTAAAAAAGTTATTTTAGCAGGAATATGTTATTGAAAAAAATTAGAAAAATTTATTTTAGCCGTAAATCGAAAATAATGGGGACACCGGAGCTGTTCGAAGCGCCGAGCGCGCCGCGTACGCCCGAATATTTTCAAAGTCCCAACGTACCGATCAAGAGTAAAGTACCATTTTCCTACATTAGATTTCGTTCTAAATACTTAATCCCTATGTAAAAACGTTAGTTAAGCAAGAATATCGTATTTTTAAAAAAATCTAATGATAGGATTTTCCAGAAAATTGAAAAAACCGAAAAATGTCAAGAGTAAAGTGCCATTTTCTGACATTAGATTTCGTTCTAAATGCTTAATCCCTATGTAGAAACGTTAGTTAAGCAAGAATATCGTATTTTTAAAAAAATCTAATGATAGGATTTTTCAGAAAATTGAAAAAACCGTAAAATGTCAAGAGTAAAGTGCCCTTATTTTAAACAATGTATCGTTCTAAATGCTTAATCCCTATGTAAAAAAGTTATTTTAGCAGGAATATGTTATTGAATAAAATGAGAAAAATTTATTTTAGCCGTAAATCGAAAATAATGGATCGAGCGAATCGGTCGATTGCGCCGAGACGCGCCATGATGCAACAGACGAGCGATTGGAACGCCCGAATATTTTCAAAGTCCCAACGTACCGATCAAGAGTAAAGTACCATTTTCCTACATTAGATTTCGTTCTAAATGCTTAATCCCTATGTAAAAACGTTAGTTAAGCAAGAATATCGTATTTTTAAAAAAATCTAATGATAGGATTTCCCAGAAAATTGAAAAAACCGAAAAATGTCAAGAGTAAAGTGCCATTTTCTGACATTAGATTTCGTTCTAAATGCTTAATCCCTATGTAGAAACGTTAGTTAAGCAAGAATATCGTATTTTTAAAAAAATCTAATGATAGGATTTTTCAGAAAATTGAAAAAACCGTAAAATGTCAAGAGTAAAGTGCCCTTATTTTAAACAATGTATCGTTCTAAATGCTTAATCCCTATGTAAAAAAGTTATTTTAGCAGGAATATGTTATTGAATAAAATGAGAAAAATTTATTTTAGCCGTAAATCGAAAATAATGGATCGAGCGAATCGGTCGATTGCGCCGAGACGCGCCATGATGCAACAGACGAGCGATTGGAACGCCCGAATATTTTCAAAGTCCCAACGTACCGATCAAGAGTAAAGTACCATTTTCCTACATTAGATTTCGTTCTAAATGCTTAATCCCTATGTAAAAACGTTAGTTAAGCAAGAATATCGTATTTTTAAAAAAATCTAATGATAGGATTTCCCAGAAAATTGAAAAAACCGAAAAATGTCAAGAGTAAAGTGCCATTTTCTGACATTAGATTTCGTTCTAAATGCTTAATCCCTATGTAGAAACGTTAGTTAAGCAAGAATATCGTATTTTTAAAAAAATCTAATGATAGGATTTTTCAGAAAATTGAAAAAACCGTAAAATGTCAAGAGTAAAGTGCCCTTATTTTAAACAATGTATCGTTCTAAATGCTTAATCCCTATGTAAAAAAGTTATTTTAGCAGGAATATGTTATTGAAAAAAATTAGAAAAATTTATTTTAGCCGTAAATCGAAAATAATGGGGACACCGGAGCTGTTCGAAGCGCCGAGCGCGCCGTGTACGCCCGAATATTTTCAAAGTCCCAACGTACCGATCAAGAGTAAAGTACCATTTTCCTACATTAGATTTCGTTCTAAATACTTAATCCCTATGTAAAAACGTTAGTTAAGCAAGAATATCGTATTTTTAAAAAAATCTAATGATAGGATTTCCCAGAAAATTGAAAAAACCGAAAAATGTCAAGAGTAAAGTGCCATTTTCTGACATTAGATTTCGTTCTAAATGCTTAATCCCTATGTAGAAACGTTAGTTAAGCAAGAATATCGTATTCTTAAAAAAATCTAATGATAGGATTTTTCAGAAAATTGAAAAAACCGTAAAATGTCAAGAGTAAAGTGCCCTTATTTTAAACAATGTATCGTTCTAAATGCTTAATCCCTATGTAAAAAAGTTATTTAAGCAGGAATATGTTATTGAATAAAATGAGAAAAATTTATTTTAGCCGTAAATCGAAAATAATGGATCGAGCGAATCGGTCGATTGCGCCGAGACGCGCTATGATGCAACAGACGAGCGATTGGAACGCCCGAATATTTTCAAAGTCCCAACGTACCGATCAAGAGTAAAGTACCATTTTCCTACATTAGATTTCGTTCTAAATGCTTAATCCCTATGTAAAAACGTTAGTTAAGCAAGAATATCGTATTTTTAAAAAAATCTAATGATAGGATTTCCCAGAAAATTGAAAAAACCGTAAAATGTCAAGACTAAAGTGCCATTTTCTGACATTAGATTTCGTTCTAAATGCTTAATCCCTATGTAGAAACGTTAGTTAAGCAAGAATATCGTATTTTTAAAAAAATCTAATGATAGGATTTTTCAGAAACTTGAAAAAACCGAAAAATGTCAAGAGTAAAGTGCCATTTTCTGACAATAGATTTCGTTCTAAATGCTTAATCCCTATGTAGAAACGTTAGTTAAGCAAGAATATCGTATTCTTAAAAAAATCTAATGATAGGATTTTTCAGAAAATTGAAAAAACCGTAAAATGTCAAGAGTAAAGTGCCCTTATTTTAAACAATGTATCGTTCTAAATGCTTAATCCCTATGTAAAAAAGTTATTTTAGCAGGAATATGTTATTGAAAAAAATTAGAAAAATTTATTTTAGCCGTAAATCGAAAATAATGGGGACACCGGAGCTGTTCGAAGCGCCGAGCGCGCCGCGTACGCCCGAATATTTTCAAAGTCCCAACGTACCGATCAAGAGTAAAGTACCATTTTCCTACATTAGATTTCGTTCTAAATACTTAATCCCTATGTAAAAACGTTAGTTAAGCAAGAATATTGTATTTTTAAAAAAATCTAATGATAGGATTTTCCAGAAAATTGAAAAAACCGAAAAATGTCAAGAGTAAAGTGCCATTTTCTGACATTAGATTTCGTTCTAAATGCTTAATCCCTATGTAGAAACGTTAGTTAAGCAAGAATATCGTATTCTTAAAAAAATCTAATGATAGGATTTTTCAGAAAATTGAAAAAACCGTAAAATGTCAAGAGTAAAGTGCCCTTATTTTAAACAATGTATCGTTCTAAATGCTTAATCCCTATGTAAAAAAGTTATTTTAGCAGGAATATGTTATTGAATAAAATGAGAAAAATTTATTTTAGCCGTAAATCGAAAATAATGGATCGAGCGAATCGGTCGATTGCGCCGAGACGCGCTATGATGCAACAGACGAGCGATTGGAACGCCCGAATATTTTCAAAGTCCCAACGTACCGATCAAGAGTAAAGTACCATTTTCCTACATTAGATTTCGTTCTAAATACTTAATCCCTATGTAAAAACGTTAGTTAAGCAAGAATATCGTATTTTTAAAAAAATCTAATGATAGGATTTCCCAGAAAATTGAAAAAACCGAAAAATGTCAAGAGTAAAGTGCCATTTTCTGACATTAGATTTCGTTCTAAATGCTTAATCCCTGTGTAGAAACGTTAGTTAAGCAAGAATATCGTATTCTTAAAAAAATCTAATGATAGGATTTTTCAGAAAATTGAAAAAACCGTAAAATGTCAAGAGTAAAGTGCCCTTATTTTAAACAATGTATCGTTCTAAATGCTTAATCCCTATGTAAAAAAGTTATTTTAGCAGGAATATGTTATTGAAAAAAATTAGAAAAATTTATTTTAGCCGTAAATCGAAAATAATGGATCGAGCGAATCGGTCGATTGCGCCGAGACGCGCCATGATGCAACAGACGAGCGATTGGAACGCCCGAATATTTTCAAAGTCCCAACGTACCGATCAAGAGTAAAGTACCATTTTCCTACATTAGATTTCGTTCTAAATGCTTAATCCCTATGTAAAAACGTTAGTTAAGCAAGAATATCGTATTTTTAAAAAAATCTAATGATAGGATTTCCCAGAAAATTGAAAAAACCGAAAAATGTCAAGAGTAAAGTGCCATTTTCTGACATTAGATTTCGTTCTAAATGCTTAATCCCTATGTAGAAACGTTAGTTAAGCAAGAATATCGTATTTTTAAAAAAATCTAATGATAGGATTTTTCAGAAAATTGAAAAAACCGTAAAATGTCAAGAGTAAAGTGCCCTTATTTTAAACAATGTATCGTTCTAAATGCTTAATCCCTATGTAAAAAAGTTATTTTAGCAGGAATATGTTATTGAATAAAATGAGAAAAATTTATTTTAGCCGTAAATCGAAAATAATGGATCGAGCGAATCGGTCGATTGCGCCGAGACGCGCTATGATGCAACAGACGAGCGATTGGAACGCCCGAATATTTTCAAAGTCCCAACGTACCGATCAAGAGTAAAGTACCATTTTCCTACATTAGATTTCGTTCTAAATACTTAATCCCTATGTAAAAACGTTAGTTAAGCAAGAATATCGTATTTTTAAAAAAATCTAATGATAGGATTTCCCAGAAAATTGAAAAAACCGAAAAATGTCAAGAGTAAAGTGCCATTTTCTGACATTAGATTTCGTTCTAAATGCTTAATCCCTATGTAGAAACGTTAGTTAAGCAAGAATATCGTATTTTTAAAAAAATCTAATGATAGGATTTTTCAGAAAATTGAAAAAACCGTAAAATGTCAAGAGTAAAGTGCCCTTATTTTAAACAATGTATCGTTCTAAATGCTTAATCCCTATGTAAAAAAGTTATTTTAGCAGGAATATGTTATTGAATAAAATGAGAAAAATTTATTTTAGCCGTAAATCGAAAATAATGGATCGAGCGAATCGGTCGATTGCGCCGAGACGCGCTATGATGCAACAGACGAGCGATTGGAACGCCCGAATATTTTCAAAGTCCCAACGTACCGATCAAGAGTAAAGTACCATTTTCCTACATTAGATTTCGTTCTAAATACTTAATCCCTATGTAAAAACGTTAGTTAAGCAAGAATATCGTATTTTTAAAAAAATCTAATGATAGGATTTTCCAGAAAATTGAAAAAACCGAAAAATGTCAAGAGTAAAGTGCCATTTTCTGACATTAGATTTCGTTCTAAATGCTTAATCCCTATGTAGAAACGTTAGTTAAGCAAGAATATCGTATTCTTAAAAAAATCTAATGATAGGATTTTTCAGAAAATTGAAAAAACCGTAAAATGTCAAGAGTAAAGTGCCCTTATTTTAAACAATGTATCGTTCTAAATGCTTAATCCCTATGTAAAAAAGTTATTTAAGCAAGAATATGTTATTGAATAAAATGAGAAAAATTTATTTTAGCCGTAAATCGAAAATAATGGATCGAGCGAATCGGTCGATTGCGCCGAGACGCGCTATGATGCAACAGACGAGCGATTGGAACGCCCGAATATTTTCAAAGTCCCAACGTACCGATCAAGAGTAAAGTACCATTTTCCTACATTAGATTTCGTTCTAAATGCTTAATCCCTATGTAAAAACGTTAGTTAAGCAAGAATATCGTATTTTTAAAAAAATCTAATGATAGGATTTCCCAGAAAATTGAAAAAACCGAAAAATGTCAAGAGTAAAGTGCCATTTTCTGACATTAGATTTCGTTCTAAATGCTTAATCCCTATGTAGAAACGTTAGTTAAGCAAGAATATCGTATTTTTAAAAAAATCTAATGATAGGATTTTTCAGAAAATTGAAAAAACCGTAAAATGTCAAGAGTAAAGTGCCCTTATTTTAAACAATGTATCGTTCTAAATGCTTAATCCCTATGTAAAAAAGTTATTTTAGCAGGAATATGTTATTGAATAAAATGAGAAAAATTTATTTTAGCCGTAAATCGAAAATAATGGATCGAGCGAATCGGTCGATTGCGCCGAGACGCGCCATGATGCAACAGACGAGCGATTGGAACGCCCGAATATTTTCAAAGTCCCAACGTACCGATCAAGAGTAAAGTACCATTTTCCTACATTAGATTTCGTTCTAAATACTTAATCCCTATGTAAAAACGTTAGTTAAGCAAGAATATCGTATTTTTAAAAAAATCTAATGATAGGATTTCCCAGAAAATTGAAAAAACCGAAAAATGTCAAGAGTAAAGTGCCATTTTCTGACATTAGATTTCGTTCTAAATGCTTAATCCCTATGTAGAAACGTTAGTTAAGCAAGAATATCGTATTTTTAAAAAAATCTAATGATAGGATTTCCCAGAAAATTGAAAAAACCGAAAAATGTCAAGAGTAAAGTGCCATTTTCTGACATTAGATTTCGTTCTAAATGCTTAATCCCTATGTAGAAACGTTAGTTAAGCAAGAATATCGTATTCTTAAAAAAATCTAATGATAGGATTTTTCAGAAAATTGAAAAAATCGTAAAATGTCAAGAGTAAAGTGCCCTTATTTTAAACAATGTATCGTTCTAAATGCTTAATCCCTATGTAAAAAAGTTATTTAAGCAAGAATATGTTATTGAATAAAATTAGAAAAATTTATTTTAGCCGTAAATCGAAAAAGAGACTGTTCGTTTCTCTGTCTCTCTCGCGCGATCGAACTATCGATGTTTCCCGACAAACTATTGGGAGTTTAATTAAACTTTATACATGAAATTACTCGTTTTGATCCCCGCTACACAGCCGTATACTTTTTATAATTTTGTGGAATCGGGAACCTTGAAATATTTAACATAACGCGGATCGTCTGTCTCTGTCTCTTTCTAGATCGGAATAATCGATGTTTCCCGGCAAACTATTGGGAGATTAATTAAACTTTATACATGAAATTACTCGTTTTGATCCCCGCTACACAGCCGTATACTTTTTATAATTTTGTGGAATCGGGAACCTTGAAATATTTAACATAACGCGGATCGTCTGTCTCTGTCTCTTTCTAGATCGGAAGAATCGATGTTTCCCGGCAAACTATTGGGAGATTAATTAAACTTTATACATGAAATTACTCGTTTTGATCCCCGCTACACAGCCGTATACTTTTTATAATTTTGTGGAATCGGGAACCTTGAAATATTTAACATAACGCGGATCGTCTGTCTCTGTCTCTTTCTAGATCGGAAGAATCGATGTTTCCCGGCAAACTATTGGGAGTTTAATTAAACTTTATACATGAAATTACTCGTTTTGATCCCCGCTACACAGCCGTATACTTTTTATAATTTTGTGGAATCGGGAACCTTGAAATATTTAACATAACGCGGATCGTCTGTCTCTGTCTCTTTCTAGATCGGAAGAATCGATGTTTCCCGGCAAACTATTGGGAGATTAATTAAACTTTATACATGAAATTACTCGTTTTGATCCCCGCTACACAGCCGTATACTTTTTATAATTTTGTGGAATCGGGAACCTTGAAATATTTAACATAACGCGGATCGTCTGTCTCTGTCTCTTTCTAGATCGGAAGAATCGATGTTTCCCGGCAAACTATTGGGAGTTTAATTAAACTTTATACATGAAATTACTCGTTTTGATCCCCGCTACACAGCCGTATACTTTTTATAATTTTGTGGAATCGGGAACCATGAAATATTTAACATAACGCGGATCGTCTGTCTCTGTCTCTTTCTAAATCGGAAGAATCGATGTTTCCCGGCAAACTATTGGGAGTTTAATTAAACTTTATACATGAAATTACTCGTTTTGATCCCCGCTACACAGCCGTATACTTTTTATAATTTTGTGGAATCGGGAACCTTGAAATATTTAACATAACGCGGATCGTCTGTCTCTGTCTCTTTCTAGATCGGAAGAATCGATGTTTCCCGGCAAACTATTGGGAGATTAATTAAACTTTATACATGAAATTACTCGTTTTGATCCCCGCTACACAGCCGTATACTTTTTATAATTTTGTGGAATCGGGAACCTTGAAATATTTAACATAACGCGGATCGTCTGTCTCTGTCTCTTTCTAGATCGGAAGAATCGATGTTTCCCGGCAAACTATTGGGAGTTTAATTAAACTTTATACATGAAATTACTCGTTTTGATCCCCGCTACACAGCCGTATACTTTTTATAATTTTGTGGAATCGGGAACCTTGAAATATTTAACATAACGCGGATCGTCTGTCTCTGTCTCTTTCTAGATCGGAATAATCGATGTTTCCCGGCAAACTATTGGGAGATTAATTAAACTTTATACATGAAATTACTCGTTTTGATCCCCGCTACACAGCCGTATACTTTTTATAATTTTGTGGAATCGGGAACCTTGAAATATTTAACATAACGCGGATCGTCTGTCTCTGTCTCTTTCTAGATCGGAAGAATCGATGTTTCCCGGCAAACTATTGGGAGTTTAATTAAACTTTATACATGAAATTACTCGTTTTGATCCCCGCTACACAGCCGTATACTTTTTATAATTTTGTGGAATCGGGAACCTTGAAATATTTAACATAACGCGAATCGACTATCTCTGTCTCTTTCTAGATCGGAATAATCGATGTTTCCCGGCAAACTATTGCGAGATTAATTAAACTTTATACATGAAATTACTCGTTTTGATCCCCGCTACACAGCCGTATACTTTTTATAATTTTGTGGAATCGGGAACCATGAAATATTTAACATAACGCGGATCGTCTGTCTCTGTCTCTTTCTAGATCGGAAGAATCGATGTTTCCCGGCAAACTATTGGGAGTTTAATTAAACTTTATACATGAAATTACTCGTTTTGATCCCCGCTACACAGCCGTATACTTTTTATAATTTTGTGGAATCGGGAACCTTGAAATATTTAACATAACGCGGATCGTCTGTCTCTGTCTCTTTCTAGATCGGAATAATCGATGTTTCCCGGCAAACTATTGGGAGATTAATTAAACTTTATACATGAAATTACTCGTTTTGATCCCCGCTACACAGCCGTATACTTTTTATAATTTTGTGGAATCGGGAACCTTGAAATATTTAACATAACGCGAATCGACTATCTCTGTCTCTTTCTAGATCGGAATAATCGATGTTTCCCGGCAAACTATTGCGAGATTAATTAAACTTTATACATGAAATTACTCGTTTTGATCCCCGCTACACAGCCGTATACTTTTTATAATTTTGTGGAATCGGGAACCATGAAATATTTAACATAACGCGGATCGTCTGTCTCTGTCTCTTTCTAGATCGGAAGAATCGATGTTTCCCGGCAAACTATTGGGAGATTAATTAAACTTTATACATGAAATTACTCGTTTTGATCCCCGCTACACAGCCGTATACTTTTTATAATTTTGTGGAATCGGGAACCTTGAAATATTTAACATAACGCGGATCGTCTGTCTCTGTCTCTTTCTAGATCGGAAGAATCGATGTTTCCCGGCAAACTATTGGGAGTTTAATTAAACTTTATACATGAAATTACTCGTTTTGATCCCCGCTACACAGCCGTATACTTTTTATAATTTTGTGGAATCGGGAACCTTGAAATATTTAACATAACGCGAATCGACTATCTCTGTCTCTTTCTAGATCGGAATAATCGATGTTTCCCGGCAAACTATTGCGAGATTAATTAAACTTTATACATGAAATTACTCGTTTTGATCCCCGCTACACAGCCGTATACTTTTTATAATTTTGTGGAATCGGGAACCATGAAATATTTAACATAACGCGGATCGTCTGTCTCTGTCTCTTTCTAGATCGGAAGAATCGATGTTTCCCGGCAAACTATTGGGAGTTTAATTAAACTTTATACATGAAATTACTCGTTTTGATCCCCGCTACACAGCCGTATACTTTTTATAATTTTGTGGAATCGGGAACCTTGAAATATTTAACATAACGCGGATCGTCTGTCTCTGTCTCTTTCTAGATCGGAATAATCGATGTTTCCCGGCAAACTATTGGGAGATTAATTAAACTTTATACATGAAATTACTCGTTTTGATCCCCGCTACACAGCCGTATACTTTTTATAATTTTGTGGAATCGGGAACCTTGAAATATTTAACATAACGCGAATCGACTATCTCTGTCTCTTTCTAGATCGGAATAATCGATGTTTCCCGGCAAACTATTGCGAGATTAATTAAACTTTATACATGAAATTACTCGTTTTGATCCCCGCTACACAGCCGTATACTTTTTATAATTTTGTGGAATCGGGAACCTTGAAATATTTAACATAACGCGGATCGTCTGTCTCTGTCTCTTTCTAGATCGGAAGAATCGATGTTTCCCGGCAAACTATTGGGAGTTTAATTAAACTTTATACATGAAATTACTCGTTTTGATCCCCGCTACACAGCCGTATACTTTTTATAATTTTGTGGAATCGGGAACCATGAAATATTTAACATAACGCGGATCGTCTGTCTCTGTCTCTTTCTAGATCGGAAGAATCGATGTTTCCCGGCAAACTATTGGGAGTTTAATTAAACTTTATACATGAAATTACTCGTTTTGATCCCCGCTACACAGCCGTATACTTTTTATAATTTTGTGGAATCGGGAACCTTGAAATATTTAACATAACGCGGATCGTCTGTCTCTGTCTCTTTCTAGATCGGAAGAATCGATGTTTCCCGGCAAGCTATTGGGAGTTTAATTAAACTTTATACATGAAATTACTCGTTTTGATCCCCGCTACACAGCCGTATACTTTTTATAATTTTGTGGAATCGGGAACCTTGAAATATTTAACATAACGCGGATCGTCTGTCTCTGTCTCTTTCTAGATCGGAAGAATCGATGTTTCCCGGCAAACTATTGGGAGATTAATTAAACTTTATACATGAAATTACTCGTTTTGATCCCCGCTACACAGCCGTATACTTTTTATAATTTTGTGGAATCGGGAACCTTGAAATATTTAACATAACGCGGATCGTCTGTCTCTGTCTCTTTCTAGATCGGAATAATCG
>NW_027476208.1:75000-77500 GCF_051020955.1 Megalopta genalis | reverse complement strand
AGTAGGAGCTGGACCCGTCGTCTTTGGACGCTTAGTTTTTTGTTCATTAATTTTATTAAGACCCATAATGTGTCTTGGTCTTTCATCCAGTGCGCTCCCCGGCCACCACCGACCCACACAATTTGGAACCCGCCAAAGGCTGAGTTAGGGCTACGCACCGAATATAGTCTGCTGGCTGGGTCGGTTTCCTTACCCAGCCCGCGTCCTCGCCCAGCAGAACCCACTTGCCCGAAGCGTGTGGTCGTTCCAAGCCGATTGACTGGAACAGGGCTGCTTTTCTCGTCCAGCCGCCCATCTAGCCGAAGCAGAGGCCAAAGGTACGTGTTGGGGACGTCTCACCCGCAGGAGAGGGCCCCCTCAGATCCCAGGATCCTCTTTTCCGACGACAAGGGTCGCCACGCACGGCAAACACGTGGGAGACAGCAGTCGGAGAGGCTGCCTCTTCCTCTCCACCACACTTCGTTCAGTTCGCTGCGTATTTAAGAACACGAGCTATCCAGCGGTACCTTTTTCGTGGAGGCTCAAGTGTGGCTAGGGCACGTTTGCCCCTTGCGGCCTGGGTTGCCCAGGGGATTGATTGCATCCCATGTATTCCTGAGCCCAGCGGAGTGTTGTCTAGTGGCGTGTTCCGCCCACGAAAAACGGTCTGGAAAACCGTTTAACGTAAACTGGGGAACTGATGCCACGAGTGACAACAGTTCCCCAGTCGGAAGTCATACAGCACATACAGTGCTGTACAAAGAACACGCCACAGCCCGTATGCTAAATCAGGGCCTCGCCATTATGCGAAGTACTACATGTACGACGCACTGACGGTCTCTAATGCCTTCATCGCCGATACACCCATCGACTCGGCCGATCAACCCTCCTACGCGAGGGCTAGTTCGGGGGTTATCTCCCGCCCTGGGTGGCCACGGACCGCCACCGCCAGTAGATAGGGACAATTATTGCGAATCTGGCCACCACGGAGGTGGCGCAGATATGTTTCCTCGCCATGTTGGCATACACAAAAACTTTAATACCTACCCCCCGACGGAACACCTACGAGGGGTCCGAACGTGGGTAAATCGCCGCCTTCGTTCAACATTCATTAGGCTGGGTACGGAAGACCCAGTCTTGACTCCTTGTCCGTGTAAGGAGTTTTCAAGTTTGTTTTGAGTTGGGTAGGCTGTGCTACCTACTCCAACTGTGTATAGAAGGTTATTAGGAGGGTTTTGCTTTGCCGCTTGACCGCGGCAGCGGGTGCCCGCCACCGCCCTCCGCAGTGACGGCACTCTGCCACATGTATTCGCCCCCTTTCTTCTACACGTCAGCAATGATTATGCAGCGTGCTAGGGTGGCGTATGTTGGTTATTCTTTGCCTATTGGCGTAACTAGGCGGCTGCACATGGTTGGTGCCCGTCTAGCGAAGATAGGCATGTTGCTGTTGGCGTAGCGGAGCTTCGCCAGCTACGGTAGCGGGTGTCAAGCACCTCACGCAAGCACCGCGGCCGTTCAGCTCCACAAAACCATGATGGGGTGGAATCTGTGATGGGGAAGGATGGGACTAGGCAGGGCGGGTGCCATAGCCCTTTTTGCCGCAAATACAGACTTGCGTTGCCCGGTCTCCGCCGCGTGGAGGCGGGGTTGGACTTTGGAGACCAGTAGATAGGGACAGATGGGAATCTCGTTAATCCATTCATGCGCGTCACTAATTAGATGACGAGGCATTTGGCTACCTTAAGAGAGTCATAGTTACTCCCGCCGTTTACCCGCGCTTTTTTGAATTTCTTCACGTTGACATTCAGAGCACTGGGCAGAAATCACATTGCGTCAACACCCGTGGGGGCCATCGCAATGCTTTGTTTTAATTAGACAGTCGGATTCCCCTAGTCCGTGCCAGTTCTGAGCTGAGCGTTGAATGGCGGCCGAAGAGGACGACCGCACCGATGGGAAACGCCACGGAAGCCTCGCAGCAAGGAAGATCCGCGGGAGGCCAAGGCACGGGACCGAGCTCGGATCCCAGCCACGAGAGCCGTTCACCTCGCCCAGGCCCGGCACGTCAGCCAGACCCGCTTCCCGACCAAGCCCGACACGCCCCGCTCCTCAGAGCCAATCCTTATCCCGAAGTTACGGATCCAATTTGCCGACTTCCCTTACCTACATTAATCTATCGACTAGAGGCTCTTTACCTTGGAGACCTGCTGCGGATATGGGTACGAACCGGCGCGACACCTCCACGTGGCCCTCTCCTGGATTTTCAAGGTCCGAGGGGATGATCCGGACACCGCCGCAACTGCGGTGCTCTTCGCGTTCCAAACCCTATCTCCCTGCTAGAGGTTTCCAGGGAACTCGAACGCTTATACAGAAAAGAAAACTCTCCCCGGATCTCCCGACGGCGTCTCCAGGTCATTTTGGGTTACCCCGACGAACACTCTTACGAGGGCCCGAATGGTATGCGGTTCCGCTGCCGGGTTCCGGAATAGAAACCGGATTCCCTTTCGCCCAATGGGTGTTTTTT